>NW_026575941.1:0-23151 GCF_028641065.1 Leucoraja erinaceus | reverse complement strand
GCGCTGGAGTAACTCAGCGGGACAAGCAGCATCTCTGGAGAATTTAGTTTAGTTTATTGTCACGTGCACTGAGTTACAGGGAAACGCCTTTGTTCCAAGCTAACCAGTCAGAGGGAAGACAACACATGTTTACAATCAAAGATAGACACAAAATGCTGGAGTAACTCAGCGGGACAAGCAGCATCTCGTCTTGACCTGAAGTGTCACCCATTTCTTCTATCCAGAGTCTATAGATATGGAAGGGTAAGGTGTGAAAACCCATTCCTTCTCTCAGGAGATGCTGCCTGTCCTGTTGAGTTAAGCCAGCATTTTGTATATGAGGTGCTGTGCTGTTCCCAATTTGCGTTGGGCCTGACTCTAACAGTGAAGGAGGCCCAGGACAGAAAGGTATTTCTGTGTCTCCCTCTCCCATGACTCTCAGTATATATTGTACTCAATATTGTGAGCAATTTTGGGCCCCATATCTGAGGAAGGATGTGCTGGCTCTGGAGAGGGTCCAGAGGAGGTTTACATGAATGATCCCAGGAATGAGTGGGTTAACATATGATGAGTGTTTGATAGCACTGGGCCTGTACTCGCTGGAGTTTAGAAGAATGAGGGGGGGACATACAGAATAATGAAAGGCTTGGATAGAGTGAACGTGGAGAGGATGTTTCCACTAGTGGGAGAGTCTAGGACTAGAGATTACAGCCTCAGAATTAAAGGATGTTCTTTTAGGAAGGAGATGAGGAAGGACATCTTCAGTCAGAGGGTGGTGAATCTGTGGAATTCTTTGCCACAGTAGACTGTAGAGGCTAAGTCAGTGGATTATTTAAGGCAGAGACGGATAGATTCTTGATTTGTACTGGTGTCAGAGGTTATGGGGAGAAGGCAGGAGAATGGGGTTAGGAGATAGAGATATATCGGCCATGGTTGAATGGTGGAGCAGACTTGATGGGCCGAATGGCTTAATTCTGCTCCTATCTCTTATGACCTTATACAGTACGACCAGCCTGGGTTGCGTGCAAACACTGAATTCTGGTACACATGGCAATTATACAATCATACCAATAGATGGGCTGAAAAAAGGGCTGGCATGGACATGGTGGGCCGAAGGACCTGTTGCATAGAAACATAGAAATTAGGTGCAGGAGTACGCCATTCGGCCCTTCGAGCCTGCACCGCCATCAATATGATCATGGCTGATCATCCAACTCAGTATCCCGTACCTGCCTTCTCTCCATACCCCTGATCCCCTTAGCCACAAGGGCCACATCTAACTCCCTCTTAAATATAGCCAATGAACTGGCCTCAACTACCCTCTGTGGCAGAGAGTTCCAGAGATTCACCACTCTTGTGTGAAAAAAGTTCTTCTCATCTCGGTTTTAAAGATTTCCCCCTTCCCGGCTTAAGCGGCAAAAGGGCCTGAAAACACCGGGTTGGCTGAGGAGGCCAGATATAGGCCCCGACCTCGGGTGGACTGTGAGAGGGAGAACTGGATATTTTTAGTGCCTTCCCTCACAGTGAATTCTGCTGTGGGGGGACGTTTCATGTTGATTTCTATAGTGTACTGTTCTGTGTCTTTTTTTTCTTTTTCTCTTTTTTTTTGTTTTGTATGGATTTATTGATATTTGATCTGTTCAATTAATTTAATCAATCTCTGTAAAGCACTTTGGTTCAAATATTGGTTTTGTTGAAAAGTGCTATATAAATAAACATTATTATTATTATTATTATCCTTAAGCTGTGACCCCTTGTCCTGGATCTTGGATGGAGGAGCTGTTCCCAAAGCAAGCTGCGATGCATCCTGATACAATCTATCTTCTGTCTACACTATTACTAAAACTCTCATCTTGACCACTTCCCCTCTGAGTTGTTTTTAAATTTGCTCAAAAACTGTTCAGATGTCGCCCGTCCAGAAGCTGCCGAGAATAAAGCTGAAGCCCCCCCCACCCCCTCCCCCCCCCAACTCCCCTGTTGACCCCCCACCCCACCCCCCCCCCCCCCCCCCCACCCCCCCCCCCCCCCACACCCCCCCCCCCCTACCCCCCCCCCCCCCCCCCCCCCCCCCCCCCCCCCCCCCCCCCCCCCCCCCCCCCCCACTCCCCCCCCCCCCCCCCTACCCCCCCCCCCCCCCCCCCCCCCCCCCCACACCCCCCCCCCCCACAACCCACCCCCCACCCCCCCCCCCCCCACATGACCAGGTTTGTAGGCGCTTCCCCCTTCATTCCAATGACGTGCAGGTTTGTAGGCTAATTGGCTTGGCAACATTGTAAATTGTCCCTAGCGTGTGTAGGATAGTGTTAGTGTGCGGGGGATCGCTGGTCGGCACAGACTCGATGGGTCGAAGGGCCTGTTTCCACGTTGTATCTCTAGACTAAACACAGAACTAGTGTGTGAACGGGTGATCGATGGTCGATGCGGGCACGGTGGGGTAAAGGTCCAGTTTCCGTGTTGTATCTCAAAAAGTAAACATAGAACTAGTGTGTGAAGTGGTCGGCATGGTCTGTGGGCCGTGGGAGCCTGTTTCTGTGCTGTATCTCTAAACTAAACTAAGCTCTGAGCAATTTCTTGTGGTCTTGGGCAGAGCTGGTCCCAAACCAAAGTGTAATGCAACCTAACAGTGTTCTTTCACAGTTCATGTGGAGAAGTTGGTGTGAGTCACTGGAGAAATGCTGAACTTCCTTCATCTTTTGAGCAAGATGAGACATCAGTTGCTTTATTGACCACAGCTTCAATGTAGTTGGTGCAGCGTATGCTGTTGGTGATATTTACAGACATGTGATAGGAGCAGAATTAGGCCATTCAGCCCATCAAATCTACTCCGCCTTTTAATCATGGCTGATCCATCTCTCCCTACTAATCCCATTCTCCTGCCTTCTCCCTATAACCCGTGACACCCGGACAAATTCACAATCTATCTTTCTCTGCCTCAACAATATCCACTGACTGGGCCGCCACAGCCTTCTGTGGCAAAGAATTCCACAGATTCACCACCCTCTCACTAAAGAAATTCCTCCTCATCTCCTTCCTAGAAGAACGTTGAATTCTGAGGCTATGACCCTCCCAGTAGTGGAAAAGTCCTTTCCACATCCACTCTATCCAAGCCTTTCACTATTCGGTAAGTTTCAATGCGGTCCTCCCTCATTCTTCTAAACTCCAGCTAGTACAGACCCAGTGCTGACAAACACTCTCATATGTAAACACACTCATTCCTGGGACCATTCCTGTAAACCTCCTCTGGACCCTCTCCAGAGCCAGCACATCCTTCATCAGATGCGGGGCTCAAAATTCCTCACAATATTCCAAATGTGGCCTCACCAGCTCCTCATAGAGCCTCAGCATTGCATCCATGTTGCTTAATGTATATTGGTCGCTGGAGTTTTACTGCAATAACTTTCTCTTCCAGACCGGGAGATCGGGTAACTGACGGGATATCTGGGATCGGACAATGATCGGGAGATCGTTCTTCCTCCTCTCCCTTCTCCAAGGTACCATCAGCAGCAACTCAGAAGTGTTTACGGGGAGTGATGCACTGGGGGAGGGGCGGTGAGGAGGGAGTGATGCACGGTGAGGAGGGAGTGATGCACTGGGGGAGGGGCGGTGAGGAGGGAGTGATGCACTGGGGGAGGGGCGGTGATGCATTGGGGGAGGGGCGGTGAGGAGGGGACTGGGGGAGTGATGCTGGGGGAGGGGGGAGGGGGGGGTGAGGGGGGAGTGATGCACTGGGGGGGGGGCGGTGAGGAGGGGTGATGTGGTGGGAGGGGCGGTGAGGAGGGAGGATGGGGGGGGAGGGGCGGTGAGGAGGGAGTGATGCACTGGGGGAGGGGCGGTGAGGAGGGAGTGATGCACTGTGGGAGGGGCGGTGAGGAGGGAGTGATGCACTGGGGGAGGGGCGGTGATGCACTGGGGGAGGGGCGGTGAGGAGGGAGTGACTGGGGGAGGGGCGGTGAGGAGGGAGTGATGCACTGGGGGAGGGGCGGTGAGGAGGGAGTGATGCACTGGGGGAGGGGCGGTGAGGAGGGAGTGATGCACTGGGGGAGGGGCGGTGAGGAGGGAGACTCTACCACTACGCCACCATGCTGCTCTTCTACGCTCTGTTCACACCGGGTCCACAGCGCAGGATAAACGGTGTGGAAAGTCCAGTGAACTGACAGGGTGTTCACTGCTAAAGATTGTTCCTTCTCTCCTCAGCCGTGATGTCGGGAGAGTGGAGTGCGTGGAATCCCGGAGCTGTGACAGCGCAGAATGGTTTGTGTGCACGGATTCCGTGTCACTACTGGTACCCGTCGTAACTGAACAGTAAACCACGGACTGGAATCTGGTTTAACAGTGGGTCACAACACAAAGATCCTGTAGCCTTCCACTCCGGGGATCACAGTCTAGAATCAACAAAGTTTCAGCATCGGACCCGGCTGTCAGGAATCCTGAAAGACAACGACTGTTCCCTGGTTATAGACAACGTCACGCAGCAAGATGCAGGTCCTTATTTTTTCAGAGTTGAATTCGGAGGGGGAAATAAGTTTACAACTACCTCCCTGTAACACAGCTCACTGTTACTGGTAAGTGCTCTGTATAATTCACTCATTCACTCAACAGTTTCTCCCAGCTGTTATCAGGCAACTGAACCAACCTACCACAACCAGAGAGCAGTGTTGAACTACTGTCGACCTCACTGGTGACCCATCGGACTATCCTTGATTGGACTTTGCTGGCTTTACCTTGCACTAAACGTTATTCCCTTATCATGTATCCATACACTGCAAATGGCTCGATTGCAATCATGTATAGTCTTTCTGCTGAGGCAGATAGTAGTTCAGGACCGCTCCCTGGTTGTGGTAGAATGATTCAGTTGCCTGATAACAGCTGGGAAGAAACTGTCCCTGAATCTGGAGGTGTGTGTTTTCACACTTCTATACCTTGTAAAAACATCCTTGCTCGTGTGGGACTGGGATTTCGATGTGAACCGATGTATCCAGTGATATTTAACTAACAGTATTTGTTTCTCTGTGTGTTAGATTTCACGGATAAACCCACGATATTCCCTGCTGAATTGGTGGCAGGAAAGCCTGTGGACATGACCTGCTCCTTCAACACCACGTGTAATGGAACGGCACCCACCTTAACCTGGGTCACCCCCGCTGATGAACCACCGTCAGCCTCACACAGCGTAACTCAGCAGGGTGACACTCTGACATATACTTCTGTTCTGTCCCTGACCCCAGCGCTCAAACATCACGGGCAAAACCTCACCTGCAGAGTCACATACCCAACTGTGTCATCGGAGCAGACCCTCACACTGACTGTGGAATGTAAGTACGGAGATCGTTTATTGTGCAGGAACATCAATAATCTATTAGCAGTGCTGGTATATAAGGTCATAGACGATAGGTACAGAATTAGGCCATTCAGCCCATCAACTCTACTCTGCCATTCAATCATGGCTGATCAATCTCTCTCTCCTAACCCCTTTCTTCTGCCTTCTCCCCATATCCTCTGACACCTGTACTAATCAAATCAACACCAAAAGCTGGAGAAACTCAGCAGGACAGGCAGCATCTCTGGAGAGAAGGAATGGGTGACGTTTCGGGTCGAGAGCCTTCTTCAGACTGAAAGTTACAGGAAAGGGAAACGAGAGATATAGACGATGATGTAGAGAGATGTATGACCTACCTGATCTCCTGGTTGCTAAACACATTAATTCTCCTTCCCATTCCCACACTGAACTTTCTGTCCTCGGACACCACCATTGTCAGAGTGAGGTTAAATGCAAATTGGAGGATCAGCATCTCATATTTTGCTTGGGCAGTTTACAGCCCAGTGGTATGTATATTGATTTCTCTAACTTCAGGTAGCCCCGGCATTCCCTCTCTCTCCATCCCTCCCCCACCCAAGTCTCATCAGCTTCTCGTTCTCACCCAACAAACAGCTAACAACGGCCTGTTTCCTTTATCATCGTTAACTTTTTGCATATCTTTCATTCTTTGTTCTATATGTCTCTACACCATCGTCTATATCTCTCATTTCCCTAAACATAGAACTAGTGTGTGAATGTGTGATCGATGGTTGGCGCGGACTCCGTGGGCTGAAGGGCCTATTTCCGCAGTGGATCTCTACAGTCTGAAGACTAAAGTCTTTTACAAGGATCACCGAAAGTGCCGCAAAACTGGTTGCTGAATGTTATCTGTTTGCAGACGCCCCCCAGAATCTCTCAATCACTTCCCCCGACAATGTGAACAATTCCTGGGTGATGCTGGGGTCTATCAGTGTGTGGTGGAGAATGACCATGGGACAGCAGAGAGGGATGTGACCCTCACTGTAGAATGTGTGTAGACACACACTGTCATGTCTATGTAAAGGCAGATGGTTTATTGGCCCATGAGAGATGCTGGAATTCACTAACACACACACTCTCACTCGCACTCGCACTTGCACTTGCACACACACACACACACACACACACACATTCTCTCACAAACAATCGCCACACACACGCGGTCTCTATCTCCCTCTATCTCTCTCTCTCTCTCTCACACACACACATGCACTCATTCACTCAAACACACATACACACACACATCCTCAAGATCTTGGAGAAAACCCACGCAGGTCACGGGGAGAACGTGCAAACTCCGTACAGAAAGGCACGGGTGGTCAGGATTGAACCCGGGTCTCTGGCGCTGTGAGGCTCTACCCACTGCGCCACCGTGCCGCCCACATCTACAGCCTTGTTTGTTCCCCACCTGTATGTAGCCTGTCTCACCTCTGCCTGACGTTGTTGGATTATATTGGTCTTTCCACCCAGAAACCTTCAATGCCTCCCTCTATGTATCGTCACTCCTCACGTTGCTTAAACACAAAGTAGTGGAGCAACTCAGTGGGTCAGGCAGTGTCTTTAGAGTCATAGAGTCTTACAGCATGGTTACAGGTCCTTTGGCCCAACTTGCCCACACCGGCCAACGAGCCCCATCTATACTCGTCCCACCTGCCCTACTTCGGCCCATATCCCTCCAAACATGTCCTATCCATGTTATCTATCCAACTATTTTTTAAACGTTGCAATGGTCCCAGCTCGTTCCTTATAAAAAGGACTGGACAAGCTAGTGCAGGATAATGTTCCCAATGTTGGGCGAGTCCAGAACCAGGGGCCACAGTCTTAGAATAAAGGGGAAGCCATTTAAGACTGAGGTGAGAAAAAACTTTTTCACCCAGAGAGTTGTGAATTTGTGGAATTCCCTGCCACAGAGGGCAGTGGAGGCCAAATCACCAGATGGATTTAAGAGACAGTTAGATAGAGTTCCAGGGGCTAGTGGAATCAAGGGATATGGGGAGAAGGCAGGCATGGGTTATTGATTGGGGACGATCAGCCATGTTCACAATGATTGGCGGTGCTGGCCCGAAGGGCCGAATGGCCTCCTCCTGCACCTATTTTCTATGTTTCAATGTTCCATACACTCACCACACTCTGCATGAAAACAAAGTTACCCCTCAGGATCCATTAAAGATAACTCAGCGATCCTGCCTTATTCCAGTTTTTTGTGTCTACACGATAACAATACTGTCATCCACTGTGTACACATACTAGATAAGGCAATTGCGTTTAGTGCAAGAAAAAAACAGTAAAGTCCTATCAAAGATTAATTCGGGACTACTCTCTGGTTGTGGTAGGATGGTTCAGTTGCCGGATAACAGCTGGGAAGAAACTGTCCTTGAATCTGGAGCTATGCATTTTCACACTTCTGTACTTCTTGACTGATGGGAGAGGGGAGGAGAGGGAGTGGCTGGGGAGCGACTCGTCCTTGATTATGCTACTGGCCTTTCCAAAGCAGCGTGAGGTGTAGATAGAGTCAACCGGCCAACATGCCCCATCTACACTAGTCCCACATGCCTCCGTTTGGCCCATGTCCCTCCAAACCTGTCCTATCCATGTACCTGTACAACTGTTTCTTAAACATTGGGATGGTCCCAGCCACAACTACCTCCTCCGGAAGCTCATTCCATACACCCACCACCCTTTATGTGGAAAAAAGTTAACCCTCAGGTTCCATTAAATCTTCTCCCCTCTCATCTTCAATCTATGTCCTCTGGTCCTCGATTCCCCTACTCTGGGCAAGAGACTGTGCATCTACCTGATCAATTTTTCCAAATGATTTTGCACACCTCTATAAGATCACTCCTCATCCTCCTGCACTCCAAGGAGTCCCAGCCTGCCCCAACCGCCCTGTAGCTCAGGCCTTCAATCCTGGAGGACAAGGGTAGCTGACATTTCAGGTGAGTTACGTCTTTTATTCACTGTTGTCCTCTTGAGTTTCATTGCCTGTATAAATCGTTATCACCTACCCCAGAGCCAACAATGGACCATTGTGGGCTCGATGTTTTACCTGATCATCGTTACTATTGCATATCTTTCATTTATTTGTGCCGTTTATATCACTCGTTTCCAACTACCCGACTCTCAGTCCGAAAACGGGCCTGTCAGATTTTCACTTACTGTAACTGCAGGAAAAATGTTCCCGATGTTGGGGGAGTCCAGAACCAGGGGTCACAGTTTAAGAATAAGAGGTACGCCATCTAGGATTGAGATGAGGACAAACTTTCTTCACCCAGAGAGTTGTGAATCTATGGAATTCCCTGCCACAGAAGGCAGTCGAGGCCAATTCACTGGATGTTTTCAAGTGAGAGTTACATTTAGCTCTTGGGGCTAGCGAAATCAAGGGATATGGGGAAAAAACAGGAAAGGGGTACTGATTTTAGATGAACAGCCATGATCATATTGAGTGGCACTGCTTGCTCGAAGAGCCGAATGGCGTATTCCTGCACCTATTTTCTATGTTTCTATGTAACTTGGTCATGCTTGAATAAATGGCAATAAAACTCGATCACTTGATTTTAAAGCATTCATGCATGGTGGAGGTATACTGTAGTCATAGAGTGATACAGTGTGAAAATAGGCCCTTCGACCCAATTTGCCCACACCCGCCAACATGTCCCAGCTACACTACCTGCTTTTGGTCAATATCCCTCCAAACCTGTCCTATCCATGTATCAGTCTAACTGTTTCTTCAATGTTGGGATAGTCCCTGCCTCAACTACCTCCTCTGGCAGCTTGTTCCATACACCCACCATCCTTTGTGGTGAAAAAGTTACCCCTCAGATTCATATGAAATTTCATCCCTTTCACCTTAATTCTGTCCTCTGGTCCTCGATTCATCTACTCTGGGCAAGAGGGTGCATTGAAATGTATATTTCTAATGCATTTTAGATTTCTCAAAACTCTTTCTTTTTAAAAAAGTGATGTTCCCACAAACATATACCCCCTTTACTATTGTCATTGTTTGATGATTCTAAATGATAAGGGATATGTCCCACCACTATTTGAGGTGGGGGTGGCCTGTATTATTATCTCCTAGTTTTTTGGAGATCTAGCAATAACAAAAATAATAATCACCTGCTCCTATCTCTGATGTGGGCCCTATAATATCTTAAAAATACTTCAAACAAAAAACATTGAAATCATACTTCTACAAGGCACTAAAACATGATTTTAACGCACCAAATTTCAAAAGGTCCCAACCGTGGGAGCACCTTCCTCCCACACAGTCGCTCAACTCCCTCGCCGATTAACCGCAAGGCCGGTGATCAGTGATCGCTCAGCCCCCCCACTTTCAAAAATGCTCCGTAGCCCCTGATAGAAACATAGAAAATAGGTGCAGGAGTACGCCATTCGGCCCTTCGAGCCTGCACCACCATTCAATATGATCATGGCTGATCATCCAACTCAGTATACCGTACCTGACTTCTCTCCATACCCCCTGATCCCCTTAGCCACAAGGGCCACATCTAAGTACCTCTTCAATATAGCCAATGAACTGGCCTCAACTACTTTCTGTGGCAGAGAATTCCACAGATTCACCACTCTCTGTGTGAAAAATGTTTTTCTCATCTCAGTCCTAAAATACTTCCCCCTTATCCTTAAACTGGGAACCCTTGTTCTGGACTTCCCCAACATCGGGAACAATCTTCATGCACCTAGCCTGTCCAACCTCTTAAGAATTTTGTAAGTTTCAATAAGAACCCCCCTCAATCTTCTAAACTCCAGTGAGTACAAGCCGAGTCTATTCAGTCTTTCTTCATATGAAAGTCCTGCCATCCCAGGAATCAGTCTGGTGAACCTTCTCTGTACTCCCTCTATGGCAAGAATGTTTTTCCTCATATTAGGAGACCAAAACTGTACGCAACACTCCAGGTGCGGTTTCACCAAGAGCCTGTCCAACTGCAGTAGAACCTCCCTGCTCCTATACTTAAATCCTTTTGCTATGAATGCCAACATACCATTCGCTTTCTTCACTGCCTGCTGCACCTGTATGCCTACTTTCAATGACTGGTGTACCATGACACCCACGTCTCGTTGCATCTCCCCTTTCCCTAATCGGCCACAATTCAGATAATAATCTACTTTCCTGATTTTGCCACCAAAGTGGAGAACCTCACATTTATCCACATTATACTGCATCTGCCGTGCATTTTCCCACACACCCAACCTATCCAAGTCACCTTGCAGCCTCCTAGCATCCTCCTCTCAGCTAACACTGCCCCCCAGCCTCATGTCATCCACAAACTTGGATATGTTGCATTCAATTCCCTAGTCCAAATCATTAATATATATTGTAAATAGCTGGGGTCCCGGCACTGAGCCTTGCGGTACCCCACTAGTCACTGCCTGCCATTCTGAAAAGGACCCATTTATTCGTACTCTTTGCTTCTTGTCTTCCAGCCAGTTCTCTATCCACATCAATACTGAACCTCCAATACCGTGTGCTTTAAGTTTGCATACTAATCTCTTATGTGGGACCTTGTCGAAAGTCTTCTGAAAGTCCAGATATAACACATCCACTGGTTAAAAATAAATTGGATAGTTATATGGATGGGAAGGGAATGGAGGGTTATGGTCTAAGCGCAGGTATATGGGACTAGGGGAGATTATGTGTTCGGCACGGACTAGAAGGGTCGAGATGGCCTGTTTCCGTGCTGTAATTGTTATATGGTTATATTATATGGTTATATGGTTATCCCTTATCCACTCTACTAGTTACATACTCAAAAAATTCTATAAGATTCGTCAGACATGATTTACCTTTCATAAATCCATGCAGACTTTGTCCAATGATTTCACCACTTTTCAAATGCGCTGCTATTCCATCTTTAATAACTGACTCTAGCAGTTTCCCCACTACCGATGTTAGACTAACTGGTCTGTAATTCCCCGTTTTCTCTCTCCCTCCTTTTTTTAAAAGTGGGGTTACATTAACTACCCTCCAATCCTCAGGAACTACTCCAGAATCTAAAGAGTTTTGAAAAATTATCACTAATGCATCCACTATTTCTGTGGCTACTCCCTTAAGAACTCTGGGATGCAGCCGATCTGGCCCTGGGGATTTATCGGCCTTTCATCCATTCAATTTACCTAACACCACTTCCCGGCTAACCTGGATTTCACTCAGTTCCATCTCATTTGACCACCGGTCCCCAGCTATTTCCGGCAGATTATTTACGTCCTCCTCAATGAAGACAGAACCAAAGTAGTTATTCAATTGGTCTGCCATGTCCTTGTTCCCCATGATCACATGTTTCTGACTGCAAGGTACCTACATTTGTTTTGACTAATCTTTTTCTCTTCACATATCTATACAACTTATGCAGTCAGTTTTTATGTTCCCTGCCAGTTTTCTTTCATAATCTATTTTCCCTTCCCTAAATAAGCCCTTTGTCCTCCTCTGCTGGACTCTGAATTTCTCCTAGTCCTCTGGTAGGCTGCTTTTTCTGGCCAATTTGTATGCTTCATCTTTTGTTTTGATACTATCCCTGATTTGCCTTGTTATCCATGAATGCACTAACTTCCCTGATTTATTCTTTTGCCAAACTGGGAAGAACAATTTTTGTAGTTCATCCATGCAGTCTTTAAATGCCTTCCATTAGCTATCCACCGTCAACCCTTTAAGAATTAATTGCCAGTCAATCTTGGCCAATTCACGTCTCATACCCTCAAAGTTACCTTTCTTTAAGTTCAGAATCCTTGTTTCTGAATTAATTACGTCACTCTCCATCCTAATGAAGAACTCAACCATATTATGGTCAATCTTGCCCAAGGGGCCACGCACAACAAGACTGTTAACTAAAGTGCCTGTCCCACGAGCATGCGACCGCATGCGGCAAGCGCGACCAAACCGGAAGCGGGGGCCGCGCGGAGGTTGAGTGATCCCCGTACAGGGCCTGTCCCACCAGCATGCAACCGCATGCAGCGAGCGCGACCAAACCGGAAGCGGGGGCCGCGCGTAGTTCGAGTGATCCCGTACGAGTTGAGGTGAAGTTTGAGCAAAGTCCGCGGGATGGTCACGCTAGGCGTACGCTGTCAAGATGCTGCGTAGGGCGTCGAGACCCTGCACATGCCCGTTGAGGTAGTGCGTACGGCCTCAATGGGGCTGCGGGCCGGCAGGCCGTTGCTGCGCGGAATTTTTGAACTGTCGGTTTTTCGGAGCCCCGTGCGATGTTGGGACCTGCTCCGCACATCTCTATACGGCTCCGGCGATCGAAGTGGGACTGGCCCCGCGAGGCCGTACGGCTCAAGCGACCACGTTAGTTTGAGCTTGCCGCATGCAGTCGCATGCTCTTGGGACAGGCCCTTAACCCTTCATCATTACTCAATACCCAGTCTAGAATAGCCTGCTCTCTCATTGGTTCCTCTACATGGTCGTTTAGAAAACTATCCCGCATACATTCCAAGAAATCCTCTTCCTCAGCACCCTGCCAATTTGATTCACCCAATCTATATGTAGATTGAAGTCACCCATTATAACTGTTTTACCTTTATTGCACGCATTTCTAAATTCCTGTTTGATGCCATCTCCAACTCCACTACTACTGTTGGGTGGCCTGTACACAACTCCCACTAGCGTTTTCTGCCCCTTAGTGTTTCACAGCTCTACCCATATCGATTCCACATCCTCCAAGCTAATGTCCTTCCTTTCTATTGTGTTAATCTCCTTGCTAACCAGCAATGCTACCCCACCTCCTTCTCGTTTCTGTCTATCCCTCCTGAATATTGAACATCCCTGGATGTTCAGCTCCCGGCCTTGGTCACCCTGGAGCCTTGTCCAACTATATCATATTCATTAATAACTATCTGCACATTCAACTCATCCACCTTATTAAGAATGCTCCTTGCATTGAGACATAAAGCCCAAAACTATGTTTCTATGTTTCTATGAAACGTCGCCTATTTCCTTCGCTCCATAGATGCTACTGCACCCGCTGAGTTTCTCCAGCATTTTTGTGTACCTGAGACATAAAGCCTTCCGGCTTGTTTTTACAACACTCTTACCCCTCATACAATGATGTTGAAAAGTGGCCCTTTTTGATTTTTGCCCTGGATTTGTCTGCCTGCCACTTTTACTTTTCACCTTGCTAACTATTGCTTCTACCCTAGTTTTACACCCCTCTGTCTCTCTGCTCACACATTTAAGAAATCCACCAGCTCTTATTCTCTGTTTATTATATTTGTCTTCTTTCGCCCCTACATGTTGGGTCTGAGTGCTTCCCTTCTCTGCCTCCTGCCTCACACACTGTCTACTAGCTTTCTCTATTTGAGTCCCTCCCCCCAACCGTTCTAGTTTAAAGTCTTCCCAGTAGCCTTTGCAAATCTCCCCGCCAGGATATTGGTCCCCCTCGGGTTCAAGTGCAACCCGTCCTTTCCAAAAGAGGTCCCAATGATCCAGAAACTTGAATCCCTGCTCTCTGCACCAGTCCTTCAGCCACGCATTTATCCTCCACCTCACTCCATTCCTACTCTCACTGTCGCATGGCACAGGCAGTAATCCTGAGATTGTAACCTTTGCGGTCCTTCTCCTTAACTCTCCTCCAAACTCCCTAAATTCTCCTTTCAGGACCTCTTCTCTTTTTCTACCTATGTCAATGGTACCTATATGTACCACAAACTCAGGCTCCTATCCCTCCCATTTCAGGATATCTTGGACACGTTCAGACACATCCCAGACGCTGGCACCAGGGAGGCAAACTACCATCCGGGTCTCCTGACTGCGTCCACAGAATCGCCTGTCTGGCCCTCTAACTAAAGAGTCCCCTATTACTAATGCCCTCCTTTTCTTTTCCCTACCCTTCTGTGCAACAGGGCCGGTCTCTGTACCGGAGGCCTGGCCACTGTCACTACCCCCAGGTAGGCTGTGCCCCCCAACAGTGCTCAAACAGGAGTACTTATTGCCAAGGTGTACAGACACCGGGGTACCCTCTAGTCCCTGCCTCTGCCCCTTGCCCCTCCTAACCATGACCCACTTTTCTGCCTCCCGTGGTCTTGCAGTCACCACCACTCTGTAACTCCTCTCTATGACCTTCTCACTCTCCCTGACCAGACAGAGGTCATCGAGCTGCTGCTCCAGGTTCCTAATACGGTCCCTTAGGAGCCCCATCTCGACACACCTGGCACAGATGTGGATGTCTGGAGGGCTATCAGACTCCATGACCTCCCACATCTAACATCCAGAACAGTAAACTGCCCTGGCCCTCATTCTCCCCCCTTACCCAGGATACAATACAAAGTGCTGGAAGAAATCAGCAGGGATCTGACTCCAAATCAGCTGCTTTCTCTAGTCCGCTTCCACCAATCAGCAGCTTCCTCAAGCCCACTTGTTTTGAAATGCGAATGGAACGTTACAGATTTGGGTTCCTCCCGCTCCAACCGCCTCTGTAAAACAAAGCCCCGCGCTCGGGTTTTAAGCCTAACGCTCGGACGTTGCTCCTCCCACACCAACGGTTCCTGGTCCTCTATCTGCTGACTACCAGCTGACTAAAGACATTCTTCCTCACCTCCTTTCTAAAAGAGTGCCCTTTAATTCTGAGGCTATGCCCACTGGTCCTAGACTGTCCCACCAGTGGAGACATCCTCTCCACATCCACTCTATCTATGCCTTTCATTATTCTGTAAGTTTCCATGTCCCCATCTCAACCTTCTGATCTCCAGTGAGTAGAGGCTCAGTGCTGTCAAGCGCTCATCATATGCTAACCCACTCATTCCTGGAAACATCCAATGGACCCTCCCCAGAGCCAACACATCCTTCCTCAGATATGGGGCCGAAATCTGCTCACAACATACCAAATACGGCCTGACCAGCGCCTTATAGAGCCTCAGCATTTCGAAACGAAATGCATTTCGTTGTCTCTGTATTGTACACTGACAATGACAATTAAAATTGAATCTGAAATTGAATCTGAATCTGAATCTGAGCAGTACATCCCTGTTTTTTGTATTCCAGACCTCTTGATATAAATGCTAGCATTGACTTTGCATTCTTTTCTACCGTTTCACCGGCTTTTCACCTCCGATTTCTGGATTCTCTCTCCATTTAGAAAATACTCTACACCTTTACTCTCATTATCAAAATGCATGACTTCACACTTTGCAATACTGAATTTCATCTGCTACTTCTTTGCCCTCTACTAACCTATCCAAGTCCTTCTGCAGAGTCCTTGCTTTCTCTACGCTACCTACCTTAGCATCATCTGCAAACTTGGCCACAAAGCCTTCAATCCCCTTATCCAAATCATTAATATACAACGTTATGAGAAGCGGCCCCAGCACCTACCCTTGCAGACTCCACTGGTCACTGGCAGCCAACATGATAAAGCTCTTTTTATTGCAACTCTTTGCCTTCTGCCATCCAGCCAATCCGCTATCCATGCTATTATCTTCCCTTTAATACCATGGGTTCTCATCTTCCCCAGCAGCCTGACGTACGGCACCTTATTGAAGACTTTCTGAAAAATTAGGTAAAGAAACATAGAAAACAGGTGCAGGAGTAGGCCATTCTGCCCTTCCAAACAGCACCGCCATTCAACATGATCACGGCTGATCATCCAAATTTAGTACCCCTTTCCTGCTTTCTCCCGATATCCCTTGATTCCATTCGCCCTAAGAGCTAATTCTAACTCTCTCTTGAAAACATCCAGTAAATTGGCCTCCACTGCTTTCTGTGGCAGAGATTTCCACAAATTCACAACTCTCTGGGTGAAAAGGATTTTCCTCAACTCAGTCCTAAATGGCCCACCCCTTATTCTTAAACTGTGGCCCCTGGTTCTGGACTTCCCCAACATCGGGAACATTTTTCCTGCATCTAGGCTGTCCAATCCCTTGAGAAATGTTCTATGTTTAAGAGAACCTCTCATCCTTCTAAAGTTCAGTGAATGCAAGCCCAGTCAAACCATTATTTCCTTGTATGTCAGTCCTGCCATCCCAGGAATTAACCTGCTGAACCCACGTTGCACTCCCTCAATAGCAAGAATGTGTTTCCTCAAATTAGGTGACCAAAACTGCACACTATACTCCAGGTGTGTTCTCACGAGGGCCCTGTACAACTGCAGAAGTCCCACCTTGCTCCTTTTCACAAATCCTCTCGCTATGAAGGCCTACATGCCATTTGCTTTCTTCACTGCTTTCTTTCATCCACAACCACCCTTCTGTCTGTCCTGGTATTAACTTCCTCAAAGAACACCAGCAGATTTGTCAGGCAAGATCTTCCCTTCACAAAACCATGCTGACTTTGGTCCATTTTATCGTGAACTTTTAAGTACTGCGTAACCTCTTCCTTTACAATTGAATCTAAAATCTTACCAACCACGGAAGTCAGGCTAACCTGCCTATAGTTGCCGTTTTCTGCTTTGATCCCTTCTTGTACAACGGGATGATATTTGCAAATTACCAACCTTCATGAACCACTCCTAACTCTAGTGATTCTTGAAATAGAGATTGTGGAGTCATTAGTTGTGATATTTCAAGATTCAAGATTCAAGATTCAAATGACAATTAAATTGAATCTTGAATCTTGAAATATCACAACTAATGCCTCCACAATCTCTCAGGCCACCTCATTCAGAACCTTGTGGTGCAGTCCATCTGGTCCAGGTGAGTTATCCATCCTCAAACCTTTCAGTTTTCCTAGCACCTTCCCCTTAGTAATCGCCACTCCACTAACTTCCACCCCCTATCTCTCTAGGGTTGCATGCACTCTGATGGTGTCCTCCACGGTGAAGACTGATGCAAAAAAGTTATTCAATTCCTTTTCCATTTCTTGACTTCTCCTGCATCATTCTCCAGCGGCCCAACGTCCACTCTTGCCTCTTTTTTTACTCTTTATATATCCATAGAAACTCTTGGTATCCTCTGTTACATTATTGGCCAGCTCACAATCGTACTGAAGATAGACACAAAAAAGCTGGACTAACTCAGCGGGACAGGCAGCATCTCTGGAGAGAAGGAATGGGTGACATTTTGGGTCGAGGCCCTTCTTCAGGCTGGTTAGGGATAAGGTAAACGATGGATACAGACGATGATGTAGAGAGATAAACAACAATGAATGTAAGATCGGAGAGCAGGAGGCATCACAGAGGGGGAGCAGTGAGAGGGGATGTGGTAGAACTGCAATGTTGGGAAAGATTGCAGCAGGAACTTGATCATTGGCCAGATGAGCTGATGAATGGTTAATTAAATTTAAATCAGAGCAATGTTAGATGTTGCAGTTTGGGACGTCTAACAAGAGCAGCACCTACACAGTAAATGGTAGGCCTGTGGGGAGTGCTGTAGAGCAGAGGGATCAAGGAGTGCAGGTGCAAAGTTCCTTGAAGGTCAAGTCACAGGTAGATCAGGTGGTCAAAAAAGCTTTTCGGCATACTGCCCTTCATCAGTCAGAGTATTGAGTATAGAAGTTGGGAGGTCATGTTGCAGTTGTATAAGACGTTGGTGATACTGCATTTAGAATATTGTGTTCAGTTCTGGGCACCATGTTACAGGAAAGATATTATCAAGCTTGAAAGGGTTAAGAGAAGATTTATGAGAATGTTGTCAGGAGTAGAGGGCCTGAGCTACAGGGAAAGGTTTAGCAGGCTGGGTCCCTATTCCATGGAGCGCAGGTGGCTGAGGGGTGATCTTATAGAGGTGAAAAGCTCATGAGGGGAATAGATTGACACGTTTAAACCTTTGTTTGTCTTTAGATGCTCCACAAAATTTCTCAATTACTTCCCACCACGATGCGAACAGTTCCCGGGTGATTGTAAAGGAAGGAAACTTTGCAGCGATCCTCTGCTCCGTCCAGAGTTTCCCAGCATCTAACCTGACGTGGGTACATCTCGGTGTCACGCTGAACACAACATGTTCCAGCAACGAGCTGTGGATGCAGTTCCCTCAGCTGGCACGGCAGGACGCTGGGGTCTATCAGTGTGTGGCGGTGAATGAACACGGGACAGCAGAGAGGGATGTGACCCTCACTGTAGAATGTGAGTAGACACACACTAACACATCCCTCAAAACGTCATAAGTGATAGGGGCAGAATTAGAATGTCGAATGGCCAAGTCTACTCCACCATTCAATCATGGCTGATCTATCTCTCCCTCCTAACCCCATTCTCCTGCCTTCTCATAGAGCCATAGAGTTATGGAGCCATTGATTCATAGAGTTATAGAGAGTGATACAGCGTGGCAACAGCTCAACCAGCTTTCAACAGCCTACATGTCCCAGCTACATTAGTCCCACCTGCCCATGTTTGGCCCATATCCCTCCAAACTTGTCCTATCCATGTACTTATCTGTTTCTTAAACGCTGGGATAGTCCTAGCCTCATGACCTCCTCTGGCAGCTCATTCCATAAAACAACTACCCTTTGTATGAAAAAGTCACCCCCTAGATTCCTTTTAAATCTTTTCCCCTTCACCTTGAACCTGTGTCGTTTGGTCCTCGATTCACCTACTCTGGGCAAGAGACTCGGTGCATCTACCCGATCTATTCCTCTCATGATTTTAAACACCTCTATAAGATCACCCCTCATCCTCCTGCGCTCCAAGGAAGAGAGTCCTAGACTGCTCAACCACTGCTAACTCTAGTGATTCTTGAAATATCACAACTAATGCCTCCACAATCTCTCAGGCCACCTCATTCAGAACCTTGGGGTGCAGTCCATCTGGTCCAGGTGACTTATCCAGCCTCAGACCTTTCAGTTTTCTTATCACCTTCTCCTTAGTAATCGCCACTCCACTAACTTCCACCCCCTGTCTCTCTAGGATTGTATGTCCTCCACGGTGAAGACTGATGCAAAATAGTTATTCAATTCCTTTTCCATTTCTTGACTTCTCCTGCATCATTCTCCAGCGGCCCAACGTCCACTCTTGCCTCTTTATATATCCATACAAACACTTGGTATCCTCTGGTACATTATTGGCCAGCTTACATTCGTACTGAAGATAGACACAAAAAAGCTGGACTAACTCAGCGGGACAGGCAGCATCTCTGGAGAGAAGGAATGGGTGACATTTCGGGTCGAGGCCGTTCTTCAGGCTGGTTAGGGATAAGGTAAACGATGGATACAGACGATGATGTAGAGAGATAAACAACAATGAATGTAAGATCAGAGAGCAGGAGGCATCACAGAGGGGGAGCAGTGAGAGGGGATGTGGCAGAACTGCAATGTTGTGGAAGATTGCAGCAGGAACTTGATCATTGGCCAGATGAGCTGATGAATGGTTAATTAAATTTAAATCAGAGCAATGTTAGATGTTGCAGTTTGGGACGTCTAACATGAGCAGCACCTACACTGTAAATGGTAGGCCTGTGGGGAGTGCTGTAGAGCAGAGGGATCAAGGAGTGCAGGTGCAAAGTTCCTTGAAGGTCAAGTCACAGGTAGATCGTGTGGTCAAAAAAGCTTTTCGGCATACTGCCCTTCATCAGTCAGAGTATTGAGTATAGAAGTTGGGAGGTCATGTTGCAGTTGTATAAGACGTTGGTGATACTGCATTTAGAATATTGTGTTCAGTTCTGGGCACCATGTTACAGGAAAGATATTATCAAGCTTGAAAGGGTTAAGAGAAGATCTATGAGAATGTTGTCAGGACTAGAGGGCCTGAGCTACAGGGAGAGGTTTAGCAGGGTGGGTCTTTATTCCTTGGAGCGCAGGTGGATGAGGGGTGATCTTATAGAGGTGAAAAGATCATGAGGGAAATAGATTGACACGTTTAAACTTTTGTTTGCATTCAGATGCTCCACAAAATCTCTCAATCACTTTCCACGATGATGCGAACAGTTCCCGGGTGATTGTAAAGGGGGGAAACTTTGCAGCGATCCTCTGCTCCGTCCAGAGTTCCCCAGCATCTAACCTGACGTGGGTACATCTCGGTGTCACGCTGAACACAACATGTTCCAGCAACGAGCTGTGGATGGAGTTCCCTCAGCTGGCATGGCAGGACGCTGGGGTTTATCAGTGTGTGGCGGTGAATGAACACGGGACAGCAGAGAGTGATGTGACCCTCACTGTAGAATGTGAGTAGACACACACTAACACATCCCTCAAAACGTCATAAATGATAGGGGCAGAATTAGAATGTTGAATGGCCAAGTCTACTCCACCATTCAATCATGGCTGATCTATCTCTCCCTCCTAACCCCATTCTCCTGCCTTCTCATAGAGCCATAGAGTTATAGAGCCATTGATTCATAGAGTGATACAGCGTGGGAACTGCTCAACTTGCTTTCAACAGCCTACATGTCCCAGCTACATTAGTCCAACCTGCCCATGTTTGGCCCATATCCCTCCAAACTTGTCCTAACCATGTACTTGTCTGTTTCTTAAACGCTGGGATAGTCCCAGCCTCAACGACCTCCTCTGGCAGCTCATTCCATACAACAACCAGCCTTTGTATGAAAAAGTCACCCCCCAGGTTCCGTTTAAATAATTTCCCCTTCACCTTGAACCTATGTCCTCTGGTCGTCGATTCACCTACTCTGGGCAAGAGACTCGGTGCATCTACCCGATCTATTCCTCTCATGATTTTAAACACCTCTATAAGATCACCCCTCACCCTCCTGCGCTCCAAGGAAGAGAGTCCTAGCCTGCTCAACCTTTCCCTATAGCTCAGGCCCTCTAGTCCTGGCCACATCCTCATGAATCTTCGCTGCACCCTTTCCTGCTTGACAACATACTTCCTATATTTCCTCTCTCCTCTTCTAAGATAAGGAAGTTTAGATAAAATTATTTGAAGCATTGTGTGCAGTTCTGGTCACCCCATTACAGGAAGGATGTGGTCAGGGTGCACAACGCTGCCTAGTTTAGAGAGTATTACCAATAAGGAGTTTTAAGGGGGGCACACAGTGGTTCAACGGTAGAGTTGCTGCCTCACAGCACCAGAGAGCCAGGTTGAATCCTCACTACGGGTGCTTGTCGGTACGGAGTTGGCAAGTTCATCCCATAACCTACGTGGGTTTTCTTCGGGTGCTCCGGTTTCCTCCCACACTCCAAAGATATACAGGTGTGCAGGTTAATTGGCTTGGTATATTTGTAAATTGTCCCTAGTGTGTGCAGGATAGTATATGTGTGGGGATCGCTGGCCGGCGTGGACACGGTGGGCCGAAGGGCCTGTTTCCGTGCTGTATCTCTAAACTAAACTAAAGAAGAGGTTGGATAGACTTTCTCTGGAGTTCATGTTCACAAGTGATGGGAGCACAATAAGGCCATTCGGCCCATCAAGTCTACTCTGCCATTCGATCATGGCTGATCTATTTCTCCCTCCCCTGCCCCATTCCCCTGCCTTCACCCCATAGCCTCTGACACCCGTACTAATCAATAATCTATCTATCTCTGCCTTAAATATAACCACTGACTTGGCCTCCACTGCCGTCTGTGGCAAAGAATTCCACAGATTCACCACCCAGTTGAAAGGCTGACGGGAGACCTGATAGAAATATATAAAACTATGAGTTGCATTGAGAAGGTAGACAGTCAGAATCTTTTTCACATGGTGCAAATGTCAAGGTTGAGAGGGCAGAGCTTTAAGGTGAGAGGGGAAAATTGTAAAGGAGATGTGCGGGGCAACTTTTACAATACGATACGACACAATAGAACTTTATATATCCCAGGAGAGAACTAAATACACAAAATACACAAACACAAAATACTTGAAATATGAAATTAAAGTGACGAGTGGAAAGGCTTGGGGGCTGTGCAAAGATTACGTGGGAGGGGGGTGGTGGGGAGGCAAGTCAGTCTCAGTCTACACTATGACAGAAGGGGGAGGAGTTGTACAGTTTGATAGCCACAGGGAAGAAGGATCTCCTGTGGCGTTCTGTGCTGCATCTTGGTGGAACCAGTCTGTTGCTGAAGGTGCTCCTCAGGTTGACCAATGTGTCACGGAGGGGGTGAGCTGTATTGTCCAGGATGCTCCACAGTTTGAGGAGCATCCTCCCCTCCAAGACCAACCTCCCGTGAATCCAACTCCGCCCCCAGGATGGAGCCGGCCTTCCTGATGAGCTTGTTGATCCCATTGGCATCCGCAGCCTTTGCCCTGTTGCCCCGGCACACGGCAGCGAAGAAGATGGCACTGGCCACCACCGATTAGTAGAACATCTGCAGCTTCTTGCTGCAGATGTTGAAGGAGCGGAGCCTTCTCAGAAAGCTCTGTCCCTTCTTGTACAGGGCCTCAGAGTTCTTGGATCAGTCCCGTTTACTGAAGATAGACACAAAATGCTGGAGCAGCCAAAAATGCTGTAGAAACAATAGACAATGGACAATAGACAATAGATGTAGGAGTAGGCCATTTGGCCCTTTGAGCCAGCATCGCCATTCAATGTGATCATGGCTGATCATCCCCATCAGTACCCCGTTCCTTCCTTCTCCCCATATCCCATCCAGAGAACCTGCCTCCACCGCCCTCTGAGGCAGAGAATTCCACAGACTCACAACTCTCTGTGAGAAAAAGTGGTTCCTCGTCTAATTTCAATATGGCTTACTCCTTATTCTTAAACTGTGGCCCCTGGTTCTGGACTCCCCCAACACCAGGAACATGTTTCCTGCCTCTAGTGTGTCCAAGCCCTTAACAATCTTATATGTTTCAATGAGATGCCCTCTCATCCTTCTTAACTCCAGAGTGTACAAGCCCAGCTGTTCCATTCTGTCAGCATATGACAGTCCCGCCATCCCGGGGATTAACCTTGTAACCCTACGCTGCACTCCCTCAATAGCAAGAATGTCCTTCCTCAAATTACGGGACCAAAACTGCACGCAATACCCCAGGTGTGGTCTCACTAGGGCTCTGTATAACTGCAGAAGGTCCTCTTTGCTCCTATATTCG
>NW_026575940.1:0-23270 GCF_028641065.1 Leucoraja erinaceus | reverse complement strand
GCATTGTGAGGCCAATTCTGGAGTATGGTGTAAAATTTTGGTCGCCAAATTATAGGAAAGATGTCAACAAAATAGAGAGAGTACATAGGAGATTTACTAGAATGTTGCCTGGGTTTCAGCAACTAAGTTACAGAGAAAGGTTGAACAAGTTAGGTCTTTATTCTCTGGAACGCAGAAGGTTAAGGGGGGACTTGATAGAGGTCTTTAAAATGAAGAAAGAGATAGACAGAGTTGACATGGATAAGATTTTTCCATTGAGAGTACGGAAGATTCAAATAAGAGGACATGATTTGAGAATTAAGGGACAAAGGTTTTTGGGGAACTTCTTTACTCAGAGTGGTAGCTGTGTGGAATGAGCTTCCAGTGGAAGTGGTGGAGTCAGCCAGGTTCGATTTTATCATTTAAAAATAAATTGGATAGGTATATGGACGGGAAAGGAAAGGAATGGAGGGTTATGGTCTGAGTGCAGGTTGATGAGACGAGGTGAGAGTAAGTGTTCGGCACGGACTTGTTGGGCCGAGATGGCCTGTTTCCGTGCTGTAATTGTTATATGGTTATATGGTTGTATGGTTATAGTCCAGCCCTCTCCATAGTTGTTTGTAACGATTTGTTCACTCACAACAGGAACTGAAGCTAGAACATCATTCGGATTACAGTGAGCTACTGAGGCAGGCATTGGCCAGGGCATAACCATATAACCATATAACAATTACAGCACGGAAACAGGCCATCTCGGCCCTACAAGTCCATGCCGAACAACTTTTTTCCCTTAGTCCCACCTGCCTGCACTCATACCATAACCCTCCATTCCCTTCTCATCCATATGCCTATCCAATTTATGTTTAAATGATACCAATGAACCTGCCTCCACCACTTCCACTGGAAGCTCATTCCACACCGCTACCACTCTCTGAGTAAAGAAGTTCCCCCTCATGTTACCCCTAAACTTCTGTCCCTTAATTCTGAAGTCATGTCCTCTTGTTTGAATCTTCCATATTCTCAAAGGGAAAAGCTTGTCCACGTCAACTCTGTCTATCCCTCTCATCATTTCAAAGACCTCTATCTAGTCCCCCCTTAACCTTCTGCGCTCCAGAGAATAAAGACCTAACTTGTTCAACCTATCTCTGTAACTTAGTTGTTGAACCCCAGGCAACATTCTAGTAAGTCAATGTACGTTGTATCAACAAGGATCTCAAGTTCACAATCTCACAAGTTATAGGGGTAGAATTAGGCCATTCGGCCCATCCAATCTACTCCGCCGTTCAACCATGGCTGATTCCCGCCTACCAGTTCCATTTTTCCTGCCTTCTCCCCATAACTTGACGCCTGTTCCAATCACGAATGTGTCAAAGTCAAAGTCAAAGTCAAAGTGCAACCTTTCTGCCTCTGCAGGTGTTGGCCTCTTGATGTTCAAATGATCTCCAAATGTGCCTCAACATACCATTCTTGCGAATGGTATGTTGGCTTTCATAGCACGAGGATTTGAGTATAGGAGCAGGGAGGTTCTACTGCAGTTGTACAGGGTCTTGGTGAGACCACACCTGGAGTATTGCGTGCAGTTTTGGTCTCCAAATCTGAGGAAGGACATTATTGCCATAGAGGGGGTGCAGAGAAGGTTCACCAGACTGATTCCTGTGATGTCAGGACTGTCTTATGAAGAAAGACTGGATAGACTTGGTTTATAATCTCTAGAATTTAGGAGATTGAGAGGGGATCTTTTAGAAACTTACAACATTCTTAAGGGGTTGGACAGGCTAGATGCAGGAAGATTGTTCCCGATGTTGGGGAAGTCCAGGACAAGGGGTCACAGCTTAAGGATAAGGGGGAAATCCTTTAAAACCGAGATGAGGAGAACTTTTTTCACACAGAGAGTGGTGAATCTCTGGAACTCTCTGCCGCAGAGGGTAGTCGAGGCCAGTTCATTGGCTATATTTAAGAGGGAGTTAGGTGTGGCCCTTGTGGCTAAGGGGATCAGGGGGTATGGAGAGAAGGCAGGTACGGGATACTGAGTTGGATGATCAGCCATGATCATATTGAATGGCGGTGCAGGCTCGAAGGGCCGAATGGCCTACTCCTGCACCTAATTTCTATGTTTCTATGTTTCTATAAGACTCTAAACTGCAGGAGTATCTCAGCGGGACAGGCATCATCTCTGTAGAGGAGGAAAAGGTGACGGTTCGCGTCGAGGCCCTTCCACACGCCTGCTGTCTTTAAGACATCTTGTATTTACATAATGCTTTGTGAAATCAGATTGCGACAGGCCCGTGATTGCAATCCATCGCCAGCAGTTGGGCAAAATATCTGTCACAACTGAGGAAGCATCTGTTGGGAGAGGGGTGGGGGAGGGACTAGGTTGAGGGCAGGTTTAAACCAGCATTTGCAGTTCCTCCATACACACACACACACACACAGACAGGGAGTGTCAGATTCCAGTCAGGTTGGGCACTCGGATAGCGGGCGAGAGAGAACGTGAATCCCTGAAATCTCTTCGGCTCCGAAGACCGAGGCTATGGCAGCTGGAATCTTCACACTGATGGGAGTCCTGTGTTTCACACTTGTTGCACGTAAGCAAAATGATTTGAGCATAGGAGCAGGGAGGTTCTACTGCAGTTGTACAGGGTCTTGGTGAGACCAAACCTGGAGTATTGCGTAGAGTTTTGGTCTCCTAATCTGAGGAAATACATTCTTCATAGCAAAAGCATTTGTGTATAGGAGCAGGGAGGTTCTACTGCAGTTGTACAGGGTCTTGGTGAGACCAAACCTGGAGTATTGCGTACAGTTTTGGTCTCCTAATCTGAGGAAAGACATTCTTTCCATAGAGGGAGTACAGAGAAGGTTCACCAGACTGATTCCTGGGATGTCAGGACTTTCATATGAAGAAAGACTGGATAGACTCGGCTTATACTCGCTATAATTTAGAAGATTGAGGGGGGATCTTATAGAAACGTATACAATTCTTAAGGGGTTGGACAGGATAGATGCAGGAAGATTGTTCCCGATGTTGGGGAAGTCCAAAACAAGGGGTCACAGATTAAGGATAAGGGGGGGAATATTTTAGGACCGAGATGAGGAAAACATTTTTTTTCACACACAGAGAGTGGTGAATCTGTGGAATTCTCTGCCACAGAAGGTAGTTGAGGCCACACAGTTCATTGGCTATATTTAAGAGGGAGTTAGATGTGGCCCTTGTGGCTAAAGTGATCAGGGGGTATGGAGAGAAGGCAGGTACAGGATACTGAGTTGGATGATCAGCCATGATCATATTGAATGGCGAATGGTGCAGGCTCGAAGGGCCGAATGGCCTCTACTCCTGCACATATTGTCTATGTTTCTATGTTTCCATGTAAGGGCTGGTCCCCTGCAATAGAAACGTTTATTTCATCATTAACTGAGGTCTCGATCTTGGTGAAAGTCAAAAGCTATTACAGTTGCAGAAAATGTCGTCAGGACCGTTGGAATTCAGGTGCTGCATCCCCAGGAAAAAAGACACAAAGTGCTGGAGTAACAACGGGTGAGGCAGCTTCTTTAGGGAAGACAGATTGGCGAAGTTGGGGGTCGGGATGTGAAGTCTGAAGGGGCGTCCCACCTCGAAACATTGCGTATATCCACGTTCTCCCGAGAGATGCTGCCTGCCTGACCCGCTGAGTTACTCCAGAACTTTGTACCTGTCCACGTTCTCCACAGAGATGCTGCCTGTCTGACCCGCTGACCGGGTCACAAGGGCCACATCTAATCCCCTCTTAAATATAGCCAATGAACTGTGGCCTCAACTACCTTCTGTGGCAGATAATTCCACAGATTCACCACTCTCTGTGTAAAAAATGATTTTCTCATCTCGGTCCTGAAAGATTTCCCCCTTATCCTTAAACTGTGTGGCCCCTTGTTCTGGACTTCCCCAACATCGGGAACAATCTTCCTGCATCTCGCCTGTCCAACCACTTAAGAATTTAGTAAGCTTTTATAAGATCCCCCCCCCCAATCTTCTAAATTCTAGCGAGTACAAGCCGAGTCTATCCAGTCTTTCTTCACATGAAAGTCCTGCCATCCCAGTAATCTGTCTGGTGAACCTTCTCTGCACTCCCTCTATGGCAAGAATGTTTTTCCTCAGATTAGGAGACCAAAACTGTACGCAATACTCCAGGTGTGGTCTCACCAAGACCCTGTACACCTGCAGTAGAACATCCCTGTTCCTATACTTAAATCCTTTTGCTATAAATGCTAACAAACCATTTGCTTTCTTCACTGCCTGCTGTACCTACCTGCCTACTTTCAATGACTGGTGTACCATGACACCCAGGTCTCGCTGCATCTCCCCATTTCCTAATCGGCCACCATTCAGATAATAGTTTACTTTCCTGTTTTGCCACCACAAAGTGGATAATCACACATGTATCCACGTTATACTACATCTGCCATGCAATTGCCTACTCACCCAGCCTATCCAAGTCGCCTTGCAGCCTCCTAGCATCCCCCCCCCAGCTAACACTGCCCCCCCCCCCCCCCCCCCCCCCCCCCCCCCCGCTTCGCGGGGTGCAGTGTTTTGCTCTGGTAATTTATTTAATTCACATTTCTTTATCAATAATGTTATTTTATTCATGTTTAATGTTTTATGTTCCATTCCAAAATGTCACTGCATGGCATGTTGTCACTTGGGGTCGGAGCACCAAGGCAAATTCCTTGTATGTGAATACTTGGCCAATGAACTTATTGATTCATAATGACAATCGATAACCCACTTCCACCTCTCCCTTGCAGCGAAAACGTACACTTCCGCCCGGCAGACTTCCTACTTGTCCTGCACTTCCTATAACTTGGGCGATTACGTCATGCTGGACTGCTTCTACAGAGGCGGACTTCCGTTTCCTACTCTCACCTGGACCGGGCCGGGGGGGCTGCACGAGGAAAAAGCCAGTACCCGGCGCTTCGCCGTCAACGTGTCGCGGGAGAACTTCGTCAACCGCTGGGACACAATCTACAGGTGCAAGGCCAACTACTGGTATACCTCGTCTACCTGTTACATCGGTCGCGGTGAGTGTGAGTGTGTGTATGCGGTGTCACTGGGAAATACATGTCAGAAATAACTGGAGACACTAAAACCCTGAGCTGCAGGGAGAGCTATATAACTGTTTAGTCAAGACAAGACAACAGAGATGAGATGAGAATTAATTAATTGAACAATTGATCAGCGACTCAATTAATGGCTAACTGGCTAATTCACGAATTAATTAATTTATCAATTAATTGATTAAACAGCTGAGCAAGCAACCATTTAATTAATTAATTAATTGATCGATGACCGATGAATCAATTAATCAATCTATCGATTAATTAATTAGTCAATTAATTTACTGATGAACGAATTAGTTAATTAATTAATTAATTAATTGAATGCTAGATTTATTGACATTGATTGATCGATCGACTGATTGATTGATTGATCGAGTGTGATTGATTGATTGATTGATTGATTGATTGGTTTGATTGATTGATTGATTGATTGATTGATTGATTGATTGATTGATTGATTGATTGATTGATTGATTTGATTGATTGATTGATTGATTGATTGATTGATTGATTGATTGATTGATTGATTGATTGATTGATTGATTGATTGATTGATTGATTGATTGATTGATTGGTTGATTGATTGATTGATTTGATTGATTGATTGATTGATTGATTGATTGATTGATTGATTGATTGATTGATTGATTGATGCAGGTAGATTGTTCCCGATGTTGGGGGAAGTCCAGAACAAGGGGCCACACACAGTTTAAGGATAAGAGGGAAGTCTTTTACGACTGAGATGAGAAAAACATTTTTCACACAGAGAGTGGAATTCTCTGCCACTGAAGGTAGTTGAGGCCAGTTCATTGGCTATATTTAAGAGGGAGTTAGATGTGGCCCTTCTCGCTAAAGGGGTCAGGGGGTATGGAGAGAGAAGGCAGGGTACAGGATACTGAGTTGGATGATCAGCCATGATCATATTGAATGGCGAATGGTGCAGGCTCGAAGGGCCGAATGGCATCCACTCCTGCACCTATTGTCAATGTTTCTATTTTTCTATGTTTCTATGTTGATTGATTGATTAAAATTTTAAACAAAAAGTGTGTCAACCTATGAGAGAGAAGCGAGTGTTACCAAACTTCTGAATTCTCTGGGGTGGAAGTAACCCTCTCCGAGACAGGCACACGTGAAGCTCACCGTTTGACCTGTTTTTACACAATGTTAAATGGTCAGTTCGACATAGATCACAAGACCTGCACCAAACCCAAACCAATTAGGAGCAGACGAGGGCATTCGATCCAATTTGTGATCCCAGCTACAAAGACAGATGTGTTGGTACAGCAATTCGTTCTTCCCCCGCACGATTAAAGCATGGAACAATCTCCACCCAACTACAGTTACCCAACCAGATGCAACTAAATTTAAAGTAGCTCTTTCTTCCCAATAACCCTCCCTTCACCACCTCCACAGTTTAAATTCCAGTTGGAATATTTTGGAGGACCAAGTAACCAAGAACCAAGAAGTACTTCAGGAACTGCTCCCTGGTTGTGGTAGAATCGTTCAGTTGCCTGATAACTAACATGCTGTGATGCCGTCTCCCTTGCAGTTCTTGTTTGAGGCTGACGTGACATTGTTACTGCTATTAGGTATTTTACAAAACCTACCTGAAGCGTCGTTGAGAATCTGCCCCACCCCGTGTGTGTGTGATGTTGGCGCTGTTTAGAGGGGGCGGGTTTTTTACTAGGCTGTTCCAACCGAAAATGTTCAGCCTAGTAAATCATTAACGAAAAGTCGCTGAAAGACCCCGTCGTAAAAGGTATTATTAGCTTTTATGGCCTTGTATAATAGTTATAGTAGTTTAAAAATCACTCTCTAAACCCGCGACCTCTCGCAGCCCCAGGGTTTTATAAAGCAAACAATTAAAGGTATGTACTTTATTTCTACATTAAAAGGGGCTTCTTAAGAACCTTGTATATAAAGTTTTCTATAGCGAGTAGCTCATTTTGGGCTCTTTATATCCCGCAGTATTTTTCTGGGCATTTGAGGCACAAATCCACTGCAATGTGAACGTTCTAAACCAGCGCGTTCACAGGAACCCACTAGAAAGCTGATTTAAAATGGACTTTAATTTACAGCAATTGAACACTAAATTCCTTCCATTTGGCCTATAAATTGATGTAAATGAGAATTAAAAATCATGTTTTATTGTGAATTATTTGTGAATATTATTTGGACACTTAGGCTATTTAAAAATGTTACTCATTTATTAAGAAATGGATAGATGTTTAGATCTAGTAATTGAAGTTTGAAATTAGCTACAATTGGGTAACTAACTAATTATATGCTTTAATTTCAGGTCATCCAAGTAAGATTGTTTCATATTTGTTACAGGATGGTTCAATCTATGATAACTGAAAATTTCATTCAGTTCTCTTAATTTTTAAGAAGGTTATGGGTTTTTGACTGTTCATGATCACAGCTTTTTTGTTATGTCCATAGAAAATCAATAGGGAACAAGATGTTAATTTCCGAGTATGAAAATGGCCATAACTTTTTTATTACTTGAGATATGAAAGTGAATTAGGTGTCAAATTAAACTTATTTTTAAGCTTTATCGGATGGGACAAATTGCAGACTTGATTTTTTAAATCTCAAAATGTTGTAACATTGCTACTGCTATTGTTCAGGAATAGGAAGTTACGTCGGAATAGCTTTCGGAGTTCTGGGACTTCTCTTCCTCCTGTGCATATTCGTCATATGCATGTGCAAGGCGTGCCACAAACGTAAGTGTTGAAAACCTAATCCCTGAGTCGCCCCATCCCTCGACTCCGTCCAGGGACCCCCGTCAGTCCTTTCAGTTGAGGCAGAGCTTCACTTACACCTCCTCCAACCTCGCCAACTCTGTCTGTTGTTCAAGATGTGGACTCTTGTACATCGGCGAGACCGAACGCCCCAGACTGGGCGAGGGTTTCACTGAACACCTTCGCTCAGTCCACCTGAACCAACCTCATCTCCCGGTCGCTAAACTCTTGACTTCTCCTTCCCATTACCTGCTCAGACCTTTTTGTCCCCAGACTCCTCCATTGTCAGGGTGAGGCTAAACTCAAATTGGAGGAACAGCACCTCATATTTCGCTAGGGCATCTTACAGCCCAGTGGTATGAATATTAGAAACACAGACACATATACACATAGACAATAGGTGCAGGAGTAGAGGCCATTCGGCCCTTCGAGCCTGCACCATTCGCCATTCAATATGATCATGGCTGATCATCCAACTCGGTATCCTGTACCTGCCTTCTCTCCATACCTCCTGATCCCATTAGCCACAAGGGCCACATCAAACTCTCCATACCCCCTGATCCCTTTAGCCACAAGGGCCACATCTAACTATCCATACCCCTGATCCCTTTAGCCACAAGGGCCACATCGAACTCCCTCTTAAATATAGCCAATGAACTGTGGCCTCAACTACCTTCTGTGGCAGAGAATTTCACAGATTCACCACTCTCTGTGTGTGTGAAAACAAAATGTTTTTCTCATCTCGGTCCTAAAATATTTCCCCCTTATTCTTAAGCTGTGGCCCCTTGTTCTGGACTTCCCCAACGCCGGGAACAATCTTCCTGCATCTCGCCTGTCCAACCTCTTAAGAATGTTGAAAGTTTCTATAAGATCCGCCCTCAATCTTCTAAATTCTGGCGAGTACAAGCCGAGTCTATCCAGTCTTTCTTCATATGAAAGTCCTGCCACATCCCAGGAATCAGTCTGGTGAACCTTCTCTGTACTCCCTCTATGGCAAGAATGTCTGTCCTCAGATTAGGAGACCAAAACTGTACCCAATACTCCAGGTGTGGTCTCACCAAGACCCTGTACAACTGCAGTAGAATCCTGCATCTAGCCTGTCCAACATGGCTGTCCTTCATACCTGGCTATGGGTGTTGAAGAGACGTCATCAATGTATTTTTGAATTTTAAAGGGCATGACGATGACGTTATTGGTCCTCTGCATAGGATCGCTTTATCTCCTGTGTTTTCTCTGCGTCCACGACCCGTAGGCGGAGATAAAATGGAGAAAAGACAATTTTTTTCTTCTTCTGTATTGTTTTGATTTCTTTGAAAGTGTCTGAAAAAATCGCAAGATGGCGAGCAAAACGCACAGCCCCTTCTGCAGACACATCTATGGGATACAACAATCCGACCTACAAACACGAGGCGGGAGAGCAGGAGAAAGCGCCGGAGTGAATGGAAAAATCATTCTAATCAAATTCTGAATTGGAGTGAATTAACAAACAGTGTTCAAGTAGTCAGCTCCAGATATCACGTCTGATGTATCTTGACCATGTACAGTAAAATATGGCGAATGCTGGATAATCAAAGTACACTCAGAGTCTTTCTATTCCACACTCAGAGCTCAAACTGCTAGAGTCAGTTATTAAAGATCGGATAGCAGCACATTTGGAAAGTGGTGAAATCATTGGACAAAGTCAGCATGGATTTACGAAAGGTAAATCATGTCTGACGAATCTTATATAATTTTTCGAGGATGTAACTAGTAGCGTGGATAGGGGAGAACCAGTGGATGTGGTGCATCTGGACTTCCAGAAGGCTTTCGACAAGGTCCCACATAAGAGATTAGTATACAAATTTAAAGCACACGGCATTGGGGGTTCAGTATTGATGTGGATAGAGAACTGGCTGGCAAACAGGAAGGAAAGAGTAGGAGTAAACGGGTCCTTTTAACAATGGCAGGCAGTGACTAGTGGGGTACCGCAAGCCTCAGTGCTGGGACCCCAGCTATTTACAATATATATTAATGATCTGGATGAGGGAATTGAAGGCAATATCTCCAAGTTTGCGGATGACACTAAGCTGGGGGGCAGTGTTAGCTGTGAAGAGGATGCTAGGAGACTGCAAGGTGACTTGGATAGGCTGGGTGAGTGGGCAAATGTTTGGCAGATGCAGTATAATGTCGATAAATGTGAGGTTATCCATTTTGGTGGCAAAAGCGGGAAAGCAGACTATTATCTAAATGGTGGCCGATTGGGAAAGGGGGAGATGCAGCGAGACCTGGGTGTCATGGTACACCAGTCATTGAAGGTAGGCATGCAGGTGCAGCAGGCAGTAAAGAAAGCGAATGGTATGTTAACTTTCATTGCAAAAGGATTTGAGTACAGGAGCAGGGAGGTTCTACTGCAGTTGTACAGGGTCTTGGTGAGACCACACCTGGAGTATTGCGTACAGTTTTGGTCTCCAAATCTGAGGAAGGACATTATTGCCATAGAGGGTGTACAGAGAAGGTTCACCAGACTGATTCCTGGGATGTCAGGACTATCTTATGAAGAAAGACTGGATAGACTTGCGTTATACTCTCTAGAATTTAGAAGATTGAGGGGGAATATTATAGAAACTTACAAAATTCTTAAGGGGTTGGACAGGCTAGATGCAGGAAGATTGTTCCCGATGTTGGTGAAGTCCAGGACAAGGGGTCACAGCTTAACGATAGAGGGAAAATCCTTTAGAACCGTGACGAGAAAAACAGTTTTCACGCTGAGAGTGGTGGATCTCTGGAACTCTCTGCCACAGAAGGTAGTTGAGGCCACAGTTCATTGGCTATATTTAAGAGGGAGTTAGATGTGGCCCTTGTGGCTAAAGGGATCAGGGGGTATGGAGAGAAGGCAGGTACAGGATACTGAGTTGGATGATCAGCCATGATCATATTGAATGGCGGTGCAGGCTCGAAGGGCCGAATGGCCTTCTCCTGCAACTAATTTCTATGTTTCTATGCATTGGCTCCCATGGAAAGCGGAACAACACAGTTCAAAATCATTACCGCAAAAACAGGAAATTGCCAAACCATGAACGGCCAAGTCAAGCAACTGATCAACAAGTCTAAAGGCCCAACTCAGACCGTGAGAAATAGCTGCAGAAGTAGGCCGTTCGGCCCAACCAGTCTACCCCGCCATTCATTCATGGCTGATCTAACAGCGCTCAGTTTAATAATGAGGGGGAGGCCATACGGAAAAACCTTTTTGCTCAGAGAGATGTGAATCTGTGGAATTATCTACCACAGAAGGCAGTGGAGGCCAATTCACTGGAAGTTTTCAAGAGAGAGTTAGATGTGGTACTTGGGAATTAAACGAATAAGGAATATGGGGAGAAGGCAGGAAAGGGATACTGATTTTAGATGATCAGCCATGATCATATTAAATGCAAATGCTGGCTCGAAGGGCCGAATGGCCTCTACTCCTGCACCTATTTTCTATGTTTCCATGGTTATATGTCTATCTCTCCGTCCTAACCCCAATCTCCTGACCTCTCCCCACAACCCCTGACACCAGTACTAATCAAGAATCTATCTATCTCTGCCTTAGACATATCCAGTAACTTGTGGCCTCCACTGCCATCTGTCTGTCGCGACTTCAAACACTTCCTATCCCTGTTCCCCAGAGATGCTGCCTGAACCGATGGATTACTCCAGCTCTTTGTCACTTTTTCCGTTTGTAAATCATCATCTGCAGTTCCGTGTATATGGATTACTCCAGCACTGTGTCACTTTTTCCGTTCGTAAACCAGCATCTGCAGTTCCCTTGCATATACACCACAGGACGTGGTTTGTGCAGGTGCATCCTCAACATTTAAAATATACTTGGGCGGGTACATGGATACTAAAGGGGGAGAGGCTCATCTCGGTTTTAAAGGATTTCCCCCTTATCCTTAAGCTGTGACCCCTTGTCCTGGACTTCCCTAACATCGGGAACAATCTGTTCCTGCATCTAGCCTGTCCAACCCCTTATGAATTTTGTAAGTTTCTATAAGATCCCCTCTCAATCTCCTAAATTCTAGAGAGTATAAACCAAGTCTATCCAGTCTTTCTTCATAAGACAGTCCTGACATCCCCGGAATCAGTCTGGTGAACCTTCTCTGCACTCCCTCTATGGCAATAATGTCCTTCCTCAGATTGGGAGACCAAAACTGTACGCAATACTCCAGGTGTGGTGCTCACCATGTTGACCCTGGTACAACTGCAGTAGAACCTCCCTGCGTATAAGTAAATGCAATCAGTATACTAACTTTATGAAAGTTTCTCCATCCCTTATGAAGTTAAGTTCGCTGGTGAACCTTTCTGGCACCCCTGCATTAGCCTGTCCATTCCTGAAACTTTAGGAGACTACCTTAGAGAATTTTGTAAGTTTCCACCTTTCTGAGTGCTGCAGCCTGATCCCATCATTTTAATCGAGCAGTTTACAGTGTCACGTATATTGCACACCAAATTTGGTCACATTTAGTGCACAGACGCTGATAGCCGTGCTCCCTATCCTCACAGCCTGTCCTTTGCTTTCCACTCCTGTCCACTGCTGCCTATCCAATGTGTGATAGTACCCTCCTCACAGGACCTGCCCTTGCACCGCTTAGTGTCATCCGCAAACTTGTAGGACCGAGATGTGTGACTGTCAGTCAGATCATTAATATAATGTGTGTCCGTGTGTGTAGTGTGTGTTTTGTGATGTGTGTGTGTGTGTGTCACTGTGTGTGTGTGTGTGTGTGTGTGTGTGTGGGTGGGGGGGGTCTTTGCTTCCTGGCAGCCAGTTCATGTCCCTAGGAACAACACAGAACATCAATGGCGACAACCGCCAAGGTTATTCACTCTTTTGGTGGCACCTTGTACAGGAAAGCGCTCAGAACCCAGATTTCTCATCCACTACAAACATGCAAAGCTATGGCTTGATAGGAAAAGGGGGGAGACATGATTTTGCCTCAGCGAGACCTGGGTGTCATGGTAACATCCAGTCATTGAAGGTAGGCATGACAGGTGAGGCATGTAAGAAAGCGAATGGTATGTTTTGTATATTCATTGCTTTCATTGCAAAAGGATTTGAGTCTAGGAGCAGGGAGGTTCTACTGCAGTTGTACATGGTCTTGGTGGACCACACCTGGAGTATTGCATACAGTTTTGGTCTCCTAATCTGAGGAAGGACATTATTGCCATAGAGAGAGTGCAGAGAAGGTTCACCAGACTGATTCCTGGGAATGTCAGGACTGTCTTATGAAGAAAGACTGGATAGACTGGGTTTATACTCTCTAGAATTTAGGAGATTGAGAGGGGATCTTATAGAAACTTACAAATTCTTAAGGGGTTGGACAGGCTAGATGCAGGAAGATTGTTCCCGATGTTGGGGAAGTCCAGGCCAAGGGGGTCACAGCTTAAGGATAAGGGGGAAATCCTTTAAAACCGAGATGAGAAGAACTTTTTTTCACACAGAGAGTGGTGACTCTCTGGAACTCTCTGCCACAGAGGGTAGTCGAGGCCAGTTCATTGGCTATATTTAAGAGGGAGTTAGATGTGGCCCTTGTGGCTAAAGGGATCAGGGGGGTATGGAGAGAAGGCAGGTACGGGATACTGAGTTGGATGATCAGCCGTGATCATATTGAATGGCGAATGGGTGCAGGCTCTAAGGGCCGATGAATGGTCTCTACTGCGTTGCACCTATTGTCCTAGTTCTACAGTCTTGAATAATATGAATTTCTATGGAAGAGGAAAATTGCCAAAGAAAGACTTAGTCATCCGCCCATAGTCGAAACAAAAAGTCGAATACATACTGTAGTTATAACTAGCCTCTTAATCTCCCCTTTTTGCGAATGGTTGTTCCCATCTCTACATGCGAGAGCTTTACCCTTGAAATGGGAAAGAGCCAGATTGAATGTTTAGAAGGAGAAGGGCCGGAATTGATCGGTCAGTTAACGGGTCCAAATCACCTGCGGCGCCGCCCTTTGCTTGCCGCCGCTGACTGCGCTCGCCTTTTTGGCTCCTCATATCCAAGTGAGAGTCTGTTTGTGTCAGACCGACAACGCGGTGGTTGTGTTTGCGCCGAGCGGGTCGCGGGGAACGGCAGAATTATTCCAAACAAAGTGTGTACCACCACGCGGTCCGGGATACAGAGAAAGGTTGCAGGTCATTGACAAGTTAGGGCTTTATTCTTTGGACCGCAGAAGGTTAAGGGGGGACCTGATAGAGGTCTTTAAAATGATGAGAGGGATAGACAGAGTTGATGTGGACAAGCTTTTCCCTTTGAGAATAGGGAAGATTCAAACAAGGGGACATGACTTCAGAATTAGGGACTGAACCTTTAGGGGTAACAGGAGGGGAACAATCTTTACTCAGAGAGTGGACTATGGTGTAGAATGAGCTTCCAGTGGAAGTGGTGGATTGCAGGTTCCCGCTATCATTTAAAAATAATTGGATAGTTATATGGATGGGAAAGGGAATGGAGGGTTACTGGTCTGAGCGCAGGTATATGGGACTAGGGGAGAAATGTGTTCCGCACCGGGACTAGAAAGGTCGAGATGGCCTTTTCCGTGCTGAATTGTTACTATGGTTCTATTGGCCCCTTATAAGAGTGGATCTTTTTTTTTGTTTTTGTTTTTTGTTTATTTTATTAGAAGTTAATACAGCACAAAACAGTACAGTGGCACCTAATTTTAGGTGCCAACTATGTAATACCGTAATCCATTCTATGTACAACCTCTCGTCTTATGTTATAAGAAGGAAGTAAGACGGACAAAGAAAAGCAAACAGTAGAAAGGGGAAAAAAGTGGAAAAATAGATGGTAGAGAGTAGAAAGACGTGAAGTGTGTATATAAAAAATAAAAAAGGAAGAGAGAAAGTGGAAAGTAGAAATAGAAGAGAAGGCCCCTTAAAAGAGAATTTTTCAAATCTGTATTCGGAGATGTAGATCTATCCGCGTCATGAACTGAAATCAGCAATCCTTACGGTACCGCTGCATCACATGATTCCAAAAAGTCGATGAAAGGAGACCAACTCCTTAAGAATTGGTCATATTTATCTATTAGTCGGAGTCTCATTTCTTCAAGGCGTGCTATGTCCATCATATTCCTAATCCACATTTTAACAGTTGGTGTGGTTGTATTTTTCCAAAATTTAAGTATCAATTTCTTTCCAATTATTAACCCGTAATTAAAAAAACATTTTGATCTTTATTTAAATTGGTATCTTCTCCTATTATTCCAATTATAATCCATTCCGTTTTGGGTTCTATTCTTGACTTGAAAATCTTTGTAAATATATCAAATATATCACTCCAAAATTTATTCAACTTTGTACATCCTACAAATGAATGTGTTATATTAGCGTTTTGAAACAAACATTTATCGCATCTGGGAGAGACGTTTGGATAAAATTTATTCAACCTCGTTTTTGAATAATATAGTCTATGTAATAATTTGAATTAAATTAAATTTATGTCTTGCATTAATAGAACAGTTATGTGTATTCATCAAATACTTTTCCCATCTATCCTTCGAGATCTTTATCATTAACTCTTGTTCCCAATCTTCCCTTAATGCTTCTGTTGAGGGTGATTCTCTATTTAATATATTATTATAAAAGTATGATATTAATTTTTGTGAATCAGCCTTAATATTCATTGCTTCTTCTAAAGGGTCTTAAAATATAGTTTGAAATCTATGTGTATATTTCTTCATAAAGTCACATACCTGTATATATTTAAAATATTGATTATCCTTCAATTTAAATTTAAATTTTAATTGTTGAAATGATAACAGTTTGCCCACTTCATACATGTCCCCTACTTTCCTAAATCCCCAGTCTATCCCATTGTTGATATGTGTTGTCAATGAGAGAAGGTTTGAAATGCGGGGGGGTTGTTCAATAGTGGAGTTAGTACTGATAAATTATTTAATTTCAAGGATACTTTATATTTGTTTCCAAATTCTTATTATATTGTGAATAATTGGGTTCTTCTTATATATTATACTATTCAATTTTATCGGTGAGAGCAGGATCGATCCTATATCGTGCGGATAGCACTCCTCTTTCTCCATTCTTATCCACTCCAACTGCTGAGTGGAACTATCCAGCCAGTATATTATGTTCTTAATATGCACTGCCCAGTAGTAAATATAAAGTTAGGTAATGATAAACCCCCAACTTCTTTAGATTTGCACAAATGCTTTCGTTGAATTCTATGTGTTCTGTAGTCCCATATAAAATTAGTGATAGTGGAATCTAATTTTTTGAAAAAATATTTTGGAATATATATTGGGATTGCTTGAAACAAATATATTAATTGTGGTAAGAAAGTCATTTTTTTATAGCGTTTAATTCTACCTATCAATGAGAGTGGAAGCGTTTTCCAAAATTTAATCGTATCATTCAGTTTATTTAATAGTGGTGAAAAATTGGCACTAAATAATGATTTGTGTCTTCTCGTAATTTGAATACCCAGGTACTTGAATTTTTTCTGTTGCAATTTTGAAGGGGAATTTTAGTAAGTGTCTCGAATCCTGTGGATTTAAAGACATAATTTCGCTTTTATTCCAATTTATTCTATATCCTGAAAAAGAGCCGAATTCCTCAATTAGTGTTAATAAGGTGGGTATACTCGTTTGTGTATTAGTAATATATAAAAGGATATCATCAGCGTATAATGAAATTTTATTCTTTGAGTCCTTACTGTTATATCCGTGAATATTCGGGTGATTTCTAATCCTTTCGGCCAGCGGTTCTATCATAAGGGCAAATAGCAATGGTGATAAGGCACACCCTTGCCTATTACCCCTTGATAAGTAAAATTTTGGAGATAGCGTATTGTTAGTTAATATTCTTGCCGTAGGTCTATCGTAAAGTAGTTTAATCCATCTAATAAAATTCTCTCCCATATTAAATTTTTGGAGTACCATGTATAAATACTGCCATTCTACTTGATCAAATGCCTTCTCTGCATCCAACGTGACCACTGAGATATCTTCATTGTCCTTCTTATGAGAGTACATTATATTAAAAAGCCTTCTCAAATTATTAAATGATTGTCTTTTGGGTATAAATCCCGTTTGATCCGTATTTATTAAATTGTTAATATAATTATGTAGCCTTCTAGCTAGAATCTTTGCTAAAATTTGTCTGGTTCGTATTTGGAAGTAAGATAGCTCTATCAGAATCCGGTTCTTCTGCATCTTTATCTTTTTTTGTTATAAGCGTTATTGTTGCATCTGCTAGGGTTTCTGGTAGTTTATTTTTCAGTAAAAGCCTGCGTGTATAAATTAAATAATCTTGGTACAATGACTCCTGAAATCTTTTATAAAATTCATTACTAAAGCCATCTGGTCCTGGGGTCTTCCCATTTTTCAATGAGTTTATTATTAGTTTTATTTCTTCACTAGTAATACGTGCTCCTAATTGCTCTTGTTCTAAACTATCCAATTTTGGCAGCTTGCAATTATCTAAAAAATTTGTAATTTTACTTACATCTGTCTTTATTTTGGACGTGTATAAATTATGATAAAATTGGGCAAACCTCTTATTAATATCCTTAGGCAATGTTAGAAACTCACCCTTGTCCGATTTAATTTTTGTAATAGTTTTTTCCTTTTCTCGTTGCTTCAGTTGCCTCGCAAGCAGTTTATGTGGCTTATCCCCAAATTCGAAGTGAGCTTGTTTTGTAATTTGGAATAATCTTATTACTCTAGCCGATAATATTCTATTGACTTTATATTTCAGTAAAGTTATCTTATTATGTTTATTTATGGTTGGGTCAGTTGCATTGTCCAGTTCTAGTAATTTTATCTTCTGTTCTATCCGCTGAAGTTCTCTTTTATTTTCCTTATTTTGAAAACTTTGGTAAGAGATTATGACACCGCGAATATATGCCTTGAAGGTTTCCCATAATAGCGGTGCAGAAATACCCGGTGTGTCATTTATTTCGAAAAAAAGTTTTGTTTGTTCTTTTATATACTCATAACCCTGCGGGTTATTTAATATGTGTGCATTGAACCTCCAAAAAGGCTTTATACTAGGCATTCCCTCAATTTTAAGTATAAAAGTCAATGGTGAGTGATCAGAAATAATACTATTATGATATGATGGTTTATTCGTATACGGGATCAATTTTGTGTCCAGTAAGAAATAGTCAATTCGCGAATAAGTTTTGTGAACTGATGAATAAAATGAGTATTCCCTACCACTTGGATTTGCTATTCTCCAAACATCAGCTATGTTATTATTTTTTATATAAGTATTAAAAATTCACAGGTCTTGGTTTTAACAAGACGCTTCCCTAGCTTTATTGATTTATCTAAATAGGGATCTATAACACAATTGAAATCTCCCCCCATTATTATATTTTGAAAATTATGCTCTGCGATTAAATCTATTATTTTCCTAAAAAATTGTGGGTTATCAAAATTAGGCGCGTAAATATTTATCATGGTTAATGGTGTATTGTAAAATTTCTCCTGTGACTATAACATATCTTCCCGCTTTATCAGATATGGAATTCTTTAATTTAAAAGGTATGCCCTTCCGAATTATAATGGCCGTGCTCTTGCTTTAGAGGTGAATGAGGAGTAACAGGTTTGACCTATCCAATTTGCCCTTAATCTGAACTGAGTTTGTTGTTTTCAAATGTGTCTCTTGTAAGAACGCAATATCCATATTTAATGATTTAATTGTGCTAGAATTTTACCTCTTTTAATTGGCTCATTCGCACCTCTGATGTTCCAACTACAGAGGTGAGACCTCCGGTATTTATTCGACTATTATCTTGCAATAAGAGTGGATGTTGAGAGGATGTTCCACTTCGTGGGGGGAGTCGGGGGATCAGAGGGCACAGCCTCGGGATTAAAAGGACGTTCTGTTAGGAAGGAGATGGGTTATTTGCACACAGAGAGTGGAGTATCTCTGGAACTCTCTGCCACAGAGGGGAGTTGAGGCCAGTTCATTGGCTATATTTAAGAGGGAGTTAGATGTGGCCCTTGTGGCTAAGGGGATCAGGGGGTATGGAGAGAAGGCAGGTACGGGATACTGAGTTGGATGCTCAGCCATGATCATATTGAATGGCGGAAATGGTGCAGGCTCGAAGGGCCGAATGGCCTCTACTCCTGCACCTAATTTCTATATCAATGTTTCTATGAGGAGGAATTTCTCAAGGCAGAGATAGAGAGACGGGTGTCGGGGGTGATGGGGAAAAGGCACGGTGGCGCAGCGGTAGAGTTGTTGCTTACAGCGCTCGCAGCGCCAGGGGCCAGTGGTTCGATGCTGACTACGGGTGCTGTCTGTGCGGAGTTTGCACGTTCTCCCCGTGACCTGCCTGGTTCTCTGTAAGTATATTCGGTTTCCTCTTTAGGTGTTTCGCCTTGTGTTTGGTATAGATGTAAATTGTTCCTCGTGTGTGTACGCTTGGGTTAGTGTAGTGTTTCCGCGCGGTATCGCTTAATGCCCCTGTCCCACTTAGTGTGCGGGGATCGCTGGTCGGCACGGACTCGGTGGGCCGAAGGGCCTGTGTCCGCGCCGTATCGCTTAAATAAACTAAAACGAAAAGACGGGGAAATGCGGAGGAACGAGAGATAGTTCACATGTCATTGAATGGTGGAATAGCCCTGACGGGTAGAATGGCCTCATTCGGCTCTGCCTCCTGCCTTCACCTCTCATGCGCGTTTCTCATCCTCAGGCGGGTCGCAGGGATTTACCGTCACCACTCAAGCCTCAACGAATCACACATTGCACGCACTCGGTGAGTTTGACTTCGATGTATGTTGACTGGTTTACTCTCCACACTCAGTTCAGTTTTGTTTATCTTCTCGTGTACCTGGGTGTCATGGTACACCGGTCATTGAAAGTAGGCATGCAGGTGCAGCAGGCAGTGAAGAAAGCGAATGGTATGTTAGCTTTCATAGCAAACGGATTTGAGTATAGGAGCAGGGAGGTTCTACTGCAGTTGTACGGGGTATTGGTGAGACCACACCTGGAGTATTGCGTACAGTTTTGGTCTCCAAATCTGAGGAAGGACATATTGCCATAGAGGGAGTGCAGAGAAGGTTCACCAGACTGATTCCTGGGATGTCAGGACTGTCTTATGAAGAAAGACTGGATAGACTTGGTTTATACTCTCTAGAATTTAGGAGATTGAGAGGGGATCTTATAGAAACTTACAAAATTCTTAAGGGGTTGGACAGGCTAGATGCAGGAAGATTGTTCCCCCCGGTTGGGGAAGTCCAGGCAAGGGGTCACCAGCTTAAGGATAAAGGGGAAATCCTTTAAATCCGAGATGAGAAGAACTTTTTTCACACAGAGAGTGGTGAATCTCTGGAATTCTCTGCCACAGAGGGTAGTTGAGGCCAGTTCATTGGCTATATTTAAGAGGGAGTTAGATGTGGCCCTTGCGGCTAAGGGGATCAGGGGTTATGGAGAGAAGGCAGGTACGGGATACTGAGTTGGATGATCAGCCATGATCATATTGAATGGCGGTGCAGGCTCGAAGGGCCGAATGCCTCTACTCCTGCACCTATTTTCTATGTCTATGTTTCTATGAGGAGGAATTTCTCAAGGCAGAGATAGAGAGACGGGTGTCGGGGGTGATGGGGAAAAGGCACGGTGGCGCAGCGGTAGAGTTGTTGCTTACTGGTCGGCACGGACTCGGTGGGCCGAAGGGCCTGTGTCCGCGCCGTATCGCTTAAATAAACTAAAACGAAAAGACGGGAAAATGCGGAGAGGAACGAGAGATAGTTCACATGTCATTGAATGGTGGAATAGCCCTGACGGGTAGAATGGCCTCATTCAGCTCTGCCTCCTGCCTTCCCCTCTCATGCGCGTTTCTCATCCTCAGGCGGGTCGCAGGGATTTAACGTCACCACTCAAGCCTCAACGATCCACGCATTGCACACATCCGGTGAGTTTGACTTCGATGTATGTTGACTGGTTTACTCTCCACACTCAGTTCAGTTTTGTTTATCTTCTCGTGTACCGAGGTGTCATGGTACACCGGTCATTGAAAGTAGGCATGCAGGTGCAGCAGGCAGTGAAGAAAGCGAATGGTATGTTAGCATTCATAGCAAAATGATTTCAGTATAGGAGCAGGGAGGTTCTACTGCAGTTGTACAGGGTCTTGGTGAGACCACACCTGGAGTATTGCGTACAGTTGTGGTCTCCGAATCTGAGGAAAGACATTCTTGCCATAGAGGGAGTGCAGAGAAGGTTCACCAGACTGATTCCTGGGATGTCAGGACTGTCTTATGAAGAAAGACTGGATAGACTTGGTTTATACTCTCTAGAATTTAGGTGATTGAGAGGGGATCTTATAGAAACTTACAAAATTCTTAAGGGGTTGGACAGGCTAGATGCAGGAAGATTGTTCCCGATGTTGGGGAAGTCCAGGACAAGGGGAGACCACGGGTGCTTAAGGATAAGGGGGAAATCCTTTAAAACCGAGATGAGAAGAACTTTTATCACACAGAGAGTGGTGAATCTGTGGAATTCTCTGCCACAGAAGGTAGTCGAGGCCAGTTCATTGGCTATATTTAAGAGGGAGTTAGATGTGGCCCTTGTGGCTAAGGGGATCAGAGGGTATGGAGAGAAGGCAGGTACGGGATACTGAGTTGGATGATCAGCCGTGATCATATTGAATGGCGAATGGTGCAGGCTCGAAGGGCCGAATGGCCTCTACTCCTGCACCTAATTTCTATGTTTCTATGTTTCTATGAGGAGGAATTTCTCAAGGCAGAGATAGAGAGACGGGTGTCGGGGGTGATGGGGAAAAGGCACGGTGGCGCAGCGGTAGAGTTGTTGCTTACAGCGCTCGCAGCGCCAGGGACCAGAGGTTCGATGCTGACCACGGGTGCTGTCTGTGCGGAGTTTGCACGTTCTCCCCGCGACCTGCCTGGTTCTCTGTAAGAATATTCGGTTTCCTCTTTAGGTGTATCGCCTTGTGTTTTGGTATAGATGTAAATTGTTCCCTCGTGTGTGTAGGCTTGGGTTAGTGTAGTGTTTCCGCGCGGTATCGCTTAATGCCCCTGTCCCACTTAGTGTGCGTTGATCGCTGGTCGGCACGGACTCGGTGGGCCGAAGGGCCTGTGTCCGCGCCGTATCGCTTAAATAAACTAAACAACGAAAAGACGGGAAAAATGCGGAGAGGAACGAGAGATAGTTCACATGTCATTGAATGGTGGAATATCCCTGACGGGTAGAATGGCCTCATTCGGCTCTGCCTCCTGCCTTCCCCTCTCATGCGCGTTTCTCATCCTCAGGCGGGTCGCAGGGATGTACCGTCGAGCCGGCACAGAGCGACTTATATGCTCCCCATCGGGGGGAGACGCGGAGTTCACAGCACGGTGCGGCCCGTCTAGTGCTATCTCCGGTGGAACCTGGGATTTCAAATCGGAAACAATCGTGTCTCGTGACGAACGGGACAGGCCGCATGTTGTGTCATCCTGAAGTCCTGGTCACGGGTGATTTAAACCTCCACCAGCGGGTCGAGTGGTGCCTGAGGTCGGTGAAGGAGTCGGACAACGGGGTTTTATGACAGATTGAATTTTTTTCTCCTTCGACAGTCAAGCGCTACAGGCACTACCCCGATAGGCCCGCGTCAAGTCTCAACGAATCACACCCATTGCACGCACTCGTGAGTTTGACTTCGATGTATGTTGACTGGTTGTACCCTCTACACTCATTTCAGTTTTGTTTATCCTCTCGTGTACTGGGTGTCATGGTACACCGGTCATTCAAAAAGAAGGCATGCAGGTGCATTAGGCAGTGAAAGAAAGCCGAATGGTATGTTAGCAATCAATAGCAACGGATTTGAGTCCTAGGAAGCAGGGAGGTTCTAACTGCCTTTGTACATGGTCTTTGTTGAGACCACACCTGGAGTATTGTGTCCAGTTTTTTGGCCATTTTTTGGCCTTTCATAACAAGAGTAGTTGAGTATAGGAGCAAAGCGGATCCTTCTGCAGTTGTAACAGGGCCCTGGTTAGACTTACACCTGTAGTATTGCGTACAGTTTTTTGTCTCCCTAATCTGAGGAAAGACATTCTTGCCATAGAGGGAGTACAGAGAAGGTTTCACCACACTGATTCATGTGGATGGCAGGACTTTCATATGAAGTAACGAACTGGATAGACTCGTCTTGTTGTACTCGCTAAGAATTTAGAAGATTGGGGGATCTTCTAGAAACTTACAGCATGCTTTAAGGTCTAATATTCGGGAATAGTTGTGTCCCGATGTTGGGTGTGTCCATAACAAGTCAAGTCAGTCAAGTTTTATTTGTCACATCCCATACGAGATTGCAATAAAGAAACGTGGACAAGCTCGCGGACTTTTGTGCAAAGACACAACAAAACAACCAACAAATTATAAACACATCATAACGACACATATCCCTTTACATCATAAATACTGGAAGGAAAAACATTTGTTAGAGGTTCCCTGTTGCAGATAGCTTTACAGTCCGAATGTCCT
>NW_026575939.1:0-23347 GCF_028641065.1 Leucoraja erinaceus | reverse complement strand
ATAATAACACACATATTATTTTAAATATATAAATAATAGACAGGAACAAACTTCTGTACAGTTAGTCCGGTGAGGATACATATACATACATATTGTATGGGCCACAAGACATATATATTCAACATAATCCGTAACCGTGGCTTGCATTAAAAGTATTGCATACCCTTTGAACTTTTCCACAGTTTGTCACGTTACAACCACAAACGTAAATGTATTTTATTGGGATTTTATGTGATGCACCAACACAAAGTGGCGCATAATTGTGAAGTGGAAGGAAAATAATACATGGTTTTCAAATTTTTTTACAGATAAAAAACTAAAAAGTGTGGCGTGCAAAAGTATTCAGCCACCTTTACTCTGATACCCCTAAATAAAATCCAGTGCAACCAATTGCCTTCAGAAGTCACCTAATTAGTAAGTAGAGTCCACTTGTGTGTAATCTAATCTCAGTATAAATACAGCTGTTCTGTGAAGGACTCAGAGGTTTGTTAGAGAACATTAGTGAACAAACAGCATCATGAAGCCCAAGGAACACACCAAACAGGTCAGGGATAAAGTTGTGGAGAAGTTTTAAAGCAGGGCGTAGGTTATAAAAACATATCCCAAGATTTGAACTCTACGGAGCCCTGTTCAATCATCATCCGAAAATTGAAAGAGTAGTGGCACAACTGCAAACCTACCAAGACATGGCCGTCCAACCAAACTGACAGGCCGGGCAAGGAGAGCATTGATCAGAGAAGCAGCCAAGAGGCCCATGGTAACTCTGGAGGAGCTGCAGAGATCCACAGCTCAGGTTGGAGAATCTGTCCACAGGACAACTATTAGTCATGCACTCCACAAATTGGGCCTTTATAGAAGAGTGGCAAGAAGAAAGCCATGTATTGAAAAAAGCCCATAAGAAGTCCCCGTTGGCAGTTTGCCACACAAGCCATGTGGGGGACACAGCAAACATGGGAGGAAGGGTGCACTGTGGATCAGATGAGAGACCAAAATTGAAGTTTTTGGCCTAAAGGCAAAACGCTATGTGTGGCGCGGAAAACTAACACTGCACATCACCCTGACCACACCATCCCCACTGTGAAACATGGTGGTGGCAGCATCATGCTGTGGGGATGCTTTTCTTCAGCGGGAACAGGGAAGCTGGTCAGAGTTGATGGGAAGATGGATGGAGCCAAATACAGGGCAATCTTGGAAGAAAACCTGTTAGATTTTGCAAAAGACGTGAGACTGGGGCGGAGGTTCACCTTCCAGCAGCACAACGACCCTAAACATACAAGCCAGACAGGTACAATGGAATGGTTTAGATCAAAGCATATTCATGTGTTAAAATGTCCCAGTCAAAGTCCAGATCTAAATCCAATTGAGAACCTCTGGCAAGACTTGAAAATTGCTGTTCACAGACACTCTCCATCCAATCTGACTGAGCTTGAGCTATTTTGCAAAGAATAATGGGCAAAAATTTCAGTCTCTAGATGTGCAAAGCTGGTAGAGACATACCCCAAAAGACTTGCAGCTGTAATTGCAGCGAAAGGTGGTTCTACAAAGTATTGACTCAGGGGGGCTGAATACTTTTGCACGCCACACTTTTCAGTTTTTTATTTGTAAACAAATGTGAAAACCATGTATCATTTTCCTTCCACTTCACAATTATGCACCACTTTGTGTTGGTCTATCACATAAAATCCAAATAAAATACATCTACGTTTGTGGTTGTAACGTGACAAAATGTGGAAAAGGTCAAGGGGTAAGAATACTTTTGCAAAGCCACTGTATATATAAAATATATATGAAATCCTAATATTGTGAATAAAACATCCATGAACACAATGTCGAAATATATTTCCATTCTATATTAGCGTAACACAATGTAGTGCATACATACCTACATATTTAAATTCAGTCGATAATTGATCAACTTATATGGGGATCCTCTTGCTTTTCTTTGCGACATGGATTTTTTTAAATGTGAATGTCTCACTAATGACACAAGTGTTCAGAACAAAGATGGCAGGTGGTTGACAAGTACACTAGAATTTGGTGGAGGAGATCTTGTCGACGAGTATTCTGGACCTGCTGAAATTACAGAAAATCTCATATTGGATTAACTAAGAAGGAAAAAATGTAGTTATAACTACATATCTGCAGAATGAATGATATATCATTTAAGTGCAATTGTTCAGTTGTGGGGAGATATCTGTATATTGAAGATGCATTTTGCCACTAATATGTCAATTTACCTTCAATGTAGAAGAGCTTATTTAAAACTTCTAATGTAGGCTGAGAGAGAGAGGGGAGGAAGAGAATGAAAGGCAGATGGGGCAGAGACCGAGATACCGAGAGACAGGGAGAGAGGAGAGAGAGGGACAGGGAGAGAGAGATAGAAGGGGCAGAGAGAGATGGGGAGAGAGAAGGGGGGAGAGGAACGATGGCACGTTAAAACGTACAGCCGCCCCATTCTGACAGCCGCCGAACCCCGCACCGCACCATTGCACCCTTCTTCACAGCGGCCCAGCGATGTCTCGGCTCTGACAGTTCGAGGGATCTAATCGGTAACTACAGTAAGAGCAGCCCCGGATCATTGCGCTACCCGACTCAAAACTGAGGTTAAAATCTCGTGATGGGTCTGATGTGTCTCTCCCCATCTCTCCCTCTGCCCCTTCTCTCTCTCCCCTCTGGACCCATATTTTGGAGACCCCTGCCATACAGCAAAAAAAACTAAATGTACAGCAGAACAAAAATTGCTGCACTTTATTACTGTAGTAAATTTTAGATCCAATTAACAAAAAATCTATTAACTTTCTAATGTACCAAAAACCCTAGTATCCGAATGATGTTTGTTATAGGTGAACAAAAATTACATTTCCAGCAGACAAAATAATGTCGAGCCCGAAAACACGATACTATTTCCTCACCTTTCTTTGATGTTGGAACCTGAGAAAGACAGGTTTGGTTGTCAAACATCGGCGATTAGAGCAATTTATACTGAACTGTATATTGGAGGGCCATGACAGTATGCAGGGCAGCCCTATAAAATGGCGTCGGCCATCACAGCACGTCATACTATGCGTTTTTCGCTGAGTGGCGCATCTTGCTCCTTTATAATCTTTGGACAGAGAGGCAGAAAGAGAGACATAGATGCAAAGAAATTAATATTTGAATTGTTAAACTTGCTATTGTGTTGTACTGCTTACAGCTGCACGAATGTGTAGCAATCATAAAGGGCTATTCTTCTGCAGTTGTATATGGGCTCTGGTGAGTACCGACACCACATCTGGAGTAAGGGAGGTTTCACGGCAGTCGTTTCACGACCCATGACTCCGTACTGTTGCAACGCTACGCTCCAACTGGAGTAACACGCGATTCACTGCAGGTCAAAACACTGACCATTGTTTCCAGCCGTAGCGGGCCCGTTAATACCCGCCGAAATGGTCAATTTTTGTGCTGTAAATAATTATGGATTTTCATTTCATCAACTGTAAATAATTATGCATTTCATCAACTAAGGCATTATTTGTATTTTTTCTTGATTCCTTTGGCATCTACAAAGTTTCAGAAGTGATCAATCTGCCTGTAAATTTTTTAAGTCGCCCATGGTTCTCAAGTGGGTTTTTACATACAAAATGAAAACGCATCTGAAGAAAAATTTACAGCCAGATTTATCACTTCTGAGACTTTTTAGATAGCAAAGGAATCAAGAAAAAACACAAATATTGCCTTACTGTTGATGAAATGCAGTGAGCAAACGTGATAATTCCCAATACAGGTGCACAACCTTTTATCCGAAAGCCTTGGGACCAGACACCTTTCGTAATTCAGAATTTGTCGGTCTTCGGAATGGAAATTTTTTTGCGTAGATTTTAATGGCTGGCTCAGTGGTAGAGTGCTCGGCTCATATCCGCAAGGTCGCGAGTTTGCGCCTTGATACCGGCAGAAGAAGTTGGAGCGGGGCTGGGCTGGGCTGCTGCTGGCTGTGGGTCTCTTGGTTCTCCGTGCTTGCGGTGGGCCTGGTGGTCGACGTCCAATTGGTCCTGACGTCTCCGGTGACTGCACAGACCTGCAGCCATCGCCGTCGTGAAGACAGTACAAAGCCCCCCACGCCGGTTGCAATGAGCGGGGAGCTGGAGAGGGTAGGGAAGGGTCACACACATGGCCCGGGAAGCAGAGGGGTGTAGGTGGGGTGAAATTGAATGGAGCGACAATCTGCTGCTGCCCTGCACGCTAAGTTTTTAAAGTTCCCAGCAAGACTCGCGATACACTGTGTATCGTGTCTACCGTGGGAACCTTTTAAACTAAGCGTGCAGGTAGCAGCAGATTGTCAATTATTAACCCTCCCGCGCAATATACCCTCACCTTCTCTTTTATGAATGGGGGATTTAGTTCCCCTTTCTTCGAGGAGACGACCAGAGGTTCCGCTGTCACCGTCTGCGGGCCCCCCCTGACTCCGGGGGAACGTCCCCTGTCTCCCTGTTCCCTGGGATAGTAGGGGGGCGATCAAACAGCACAATATCCCACTCCCCCTCCACGCGACCCCAAGAACACAAGAAAGTACCTTCCCACACCTATCAGCTTTTCTGCCCCATACACTGCGTGTTCCCTCTGAAGTTGGAACGGGGCTGGGCTGGAGTTTTTTGCTGAATCTGGAATTCTCCGTAGCTTGCAGTGGGGCCTGGGGGTCCGTTGGCTTGTCCCGATGAGAGGGCGCAGCTTGGGGCCCTTGTGGGGCGAACTGTATGCCACTTTTTCGTCCCGTAGCGGCCCATCGGGGAGCGGCTTCTCTTGGTGGTCCCCCCTGACGGTCCCCTCCGGCCAGTTTTGCAGTTTTCCTCTGGAGTTTGGAACGGGGCTGGGGGCTGCTGCTGGCTGTGGGTCTCTGGGTTCTCCATGCTTGCGGTGGGCCCCTGGGGGGTCGGTTGTCCCGTTTTTTTGGTCCTGACGTCGCCGGTGACTGCACTGCGCTGCTAGAATCGCCGACGTGAAGAAAACAGTGCAAAACCCCCCCCGCGCCGGTGCAATGAGCGGGGAGAGCTGGGGAGGGTAAGGGGTCACACACATGGCCGGGAATCAAGCAGAGGGGTGTAATGTGGGGTGAAACTGAAGGGAGCGACAATTTGCTTCTACCTGCCCGCTGAGTTAAAAAGTTCCCACGCAAGACTCACGATACACTGTGTATCGTTGTCTACCATGGGAACTTTTTAAACCCAGCGGGCATGCAGCAGCATATTGTCCAATTATTACCCTCCCCGCGCAATATACCCCTCACCCTCTTTTTTATGAAATGGGGATTTATATTTCCCCTTTCTTCGAGGACCGACCGGAGGTTCCGCTGTCACCTCTTCGGGCCCGCCCTCGTGAAACGTTTTCAAGGACCGTCTTTCTTCAAGGACCGATAAAAAATGTCGCTTTATTCGGAGGGTTTTTCGGTTATTTGGATCGTCGATAAAGGTTGTGCACCTGTACTTTGTTTAACTTTCAATTCCGATCATCTGCACCGGCCAATGTTCGCCAACGTCTTTAGCCGTTGTTGTCCCTTCAGCTCTCGCTTCTCTTTACCTTCATTTAGCTTCACTTTTGGAATTGTCAAGTTGGGTACATGTCTCTCACGCTTACCCCGACTTCCACAATGTTTTACAGCGCAAAAATTCACCATTTTAACAGGTAGGAAAGTACGCGTTTCTTGCATTAATAACATATATTGGAAGTTATGGATATCCTCCAGATGGATTGAGCGGCTACGTGCGTCAAGCCTTATGGGCCCAGTGACCTTACGTGCAAATCCCCCCCCCACTACCCTGTTGTAAACTGCTTAAGCTGCAAGAACGTGTAGCAATCAATAAAGGGCTATTCTTCTGCAGTTGTATAGGGCTCTGGTGAGACCACATCTGGAGTATAGTGTACAGTTTTCGACTCCTAATTTGAGGAAGGACATCCTTGTGATTGAGGCAGTGCAGCTTAGGTTCACGAGATTAATCCCTGGGATGGCGGGACTGTCATATGACGAAAGATTGAAAAGACTAGGCTTGTATTCACTGGAGTTTAGAAGGATAGAAACATATAAAATTAGAAAAGGACTGGACAAGCTAGATGTAGGAAAAATGGCCCCAATGTTGGGCGAGTCCAGAACCAGGGGCCACAGTCTTAGAATAAAGGGCAGGTTCATTTAAGACTGAGGTGAGAAAAAACTTTTTCACCCAGAGAGTTGTGAATTTATGGAATTCCCTGCCACAGAGGGCAGTGGAGGCCAAGTCACTGGATGGATTTAAGAGAGAGTTAGATAGAGCTCTAGGGGCTAGTGGAGTCAAGGGATATGGGGAGAAGGCAGGCACGGGTTATTGATGTAGGACGATCAGCCATGATCACAATGAATGGCGGTGCTGGCTCCAAGGGCCGAATGGCCTCCAAACCTGGTTGCCATTCCTGCACCTATTTTCTATGTTTCTATGTGTCCTCCCCCCTCTCTCTCTCATCAATTATCGAGAGTGAGAGAGAGCGAGAGGAGACATGAAATTGGATCTTTGGAAGAGATATCTAAGAGAGTGGCGAGAGACAGAGAGAGAGAGAGAGAGAGAGATTAAGAGAGACAGAGAGAGAGAGAGAGACAGAGAGGAGAAGATGAGATAGAGAGAGAGGAGAGACAGAGACATGGAGTGGGACATGGAGAGTGAGACAGAGTGAGTGAAAGAGACACTTAGAGATAAACAGAGACACAGAGAGAGACAGACAGAGACAGAGAGAGAGAGGAAGAGAGATTAGAGACAGAGACAGACGAGAAAAAGCGAGAGAGCAAGGAAAGAGAGAGAGGCAGAGACAGAGGAGAGAGAGAAGAGACTCAGACAGACGAGAGAGAAATTTAAAGAGAGACAGTGATAGAATAAAATAATTATCGTGGCATCTGTGTCATTAGCTGCCGAGGGAAGTTATTCTGCAGTATCATAAATAACAGAATGCAGGATTTCCTTAACAAATACAACATTCTCAGGAAAAACCAAATTGGCTTCCTCCCAAAACACCGTACCACTGACCACATTTATACCCTCCACACTCTCATTGAAAAACATGTACACCAAGCAAAAAATGGGAAAATATTTGCCTGTTTTATTGACTTTGAGAAAGCTTTTGACTCTATTTGGCATGAAGGGCTCTATTATCCACTCCTCTGTTGTGGTATAGGAGGAAAGGTATGTGACCTTATCAAATCAATGTATCTGAATAATAAATGTGGCATTAAAATTGGGGACAAACGCACTGATCTCTTCACCCAGAGACGAGGCGTCTGGCAAGGCTGCAACCTGAGCCCGACACTGTTTAATGTATATATCAACAATTTGGCAGTAAAGTTGGACCAGAGCACAGCGCCAGGCATCTGTCTTCTGGACGGAGAGGTTAAATCCCTGTTTTATGCGGATGACTCCCCCACAGTACAGGGACTGCAGCAACAGTTGGACCTACTTGATGAGTACTGCCAGAATTGGGCCCTGGCAGTAAATCTAAAGAAAACCAACATCATGATTTTTCAGAAAAGACCCAGATGTCAGGAAGATGAATACAAATTTACTCTCAATGGTATTGTTATCGAACACACTATGAGCTATACTTACCTTGGTCTAACTGTTGCAGCATCAGGGAGCTTCAATATGACAGTGCCTATTGCGCTTTATGGGGTCCGCTCAGTCACCGATGGGAAGCAACTCGCTCCCCCCATATGCTAGAAGGGTTGTGTCACTTGTATTTAACTTCTCTGCTTTACAAAGTCTTGCAAACTCAGCTTGAGACAACACATTGCATCTTGCACCTGTTTGCACAGTTACATTGTTTATCTTTAACGTGACCAGGGGATCTCTGTGTTTCTGAAGTTGGTCTCGGACAGAATATGTTTTGAGATAGACTCCGTCCACTGAAGGCACGGTGAACTACGTGGGACATGTTTTCAGTAGCACCTTCAGATAAGTTGTGTGAAAGCTCAGAGTGTAGCAAATGCACAGTTTGTTTTGACTCGCTGGTGCTGGAGCGCGATCTGCAGCACTTCCAGAAATGGTCTCTGCGTTTGCAACCATGGCAAATCTTTCTAAAAACCAGGCATTTCTCCTGTTTACCAATGTGAGAGCTTCCACAATTGCTACAATTGTTAATAAATCTCAACCCAGACCCACCAGGCTGGGCTCGTGTCGCTTCATCTGTGTCTACCTAAACAGTGCCGATCTATCCACGTGGTGGTGTGCCAGCATGCTGGAGGAGTGGGAAAAGGCCTTGGCACAGACTGGGCAGGTGAAGGGGTGCTGGCCGGTGTGGACTTGCCAGTGCTCCAGCAGGTGGTCAAGACGGGTGAAACCCTTACCACAGGACGGGCAGGGGAAGGGACGCTCACCGCTGTGGGTACTCCAGTGCTGCTACAGGCTGGACATTCGGGTGAAACCCTTGCCACACTCAGCGCACACAAAGGGTCTCTCTCCGGTGTGCATCCGCTGGTGCTCCCGTTGCCCACCTGTGCTCTTGAAACGCTTCCTGCAGTGGGAGCTGCCATTCGCCAGCGTCGGCCTGCCTGTGCTGCCCCAACCCCCGTAAGCTGTCAAAGGGTCCATGGTAAAGCGCTCTCCACACACCGGGCTGGGGACGGAACGTTCGCCAGTGTGGGTGCATTGGTGGGACAGCAGGCTGTTGGAGTGGGTGAAACGCTTGCCGCACTGGACGCAGGTGTAGGGGCGCTCGCCGGTGTGGGTGCGCTGGTGCACCAGCAGGTTGCTGGATTGGGTGAAGCCCTTGCCGCACTGGGCGCAGGTGTAGGGGCGCTCGCCGGTGTGGGTGCACTGGTGCTTCAGCAGGTTGTTGGACTGGGTGAAGCCCTTCCCACACTTGGAGCAGGTGTAGGGGCGCTCGCCGGTGTGGATGCGTTGGTGCGAGAGCAGGGTGCTGGACTGCGTGAAGGCTTTGCCGCACTGGGCACAGGTGTAGGGACGCTTGCCGGTGTGGATGCGCTGGTGCTTCAGCAGGGTGCTGGACTGGGTGAAGCCTTTGCCGCACTGGGCACAGGGGTAGGGCCGCTCACCGGTGTGGGTGCGCTGGTGGACAGCAGTTGACTGGACTGCGTGAAGCCCTTGCCGCACTGGGCGCAGGTGTAGGGGCGCTCGCCGGTGTGGGTGTGCTGGTGCACCAGCAGGCTGCTGGAACGGATGAAGCCTTTCCCGCAGTCGTTGCAGGTGTAGGGCCGCTCCCCGGTGTGCACGCGCCTATGCTCCTTCAGGTCCCTTGGATGACTTGAAGCCTTTGCCGCAGTCGCTGCAGATGAAGGGTCGCTCCCCGGTGTGGGTGCGCCGGTGAACCAGCAGGCTGTGGGACTGGGTGAAGCCCTTGCCGCAGTCGCTGCAGGTGTAGGGCCGCTCCCCGGTGTGCAGGCGTCTGTGCACCTTCAGGTGCGCTGATGACTTGAAGCCTTTGCCGCAGTCGGAGCAGGTGAAGGGCCGCTCACCACTGTGCACCCTCTGGTGCCGCAATAACCCCGACAGCCAGGCAAAGCTCATGCCACAGGTGGAGCAGACATACGACTTCTCGCTCGTGTGCACCTGCTGGTGCATCTTCAGGACATGCGCAGACTTGAAGCTCTTGCTGCAGTCGGAGCAGGTGAAGGGCCTCTCGCTGGAGTGCACGCGGTTGTGCTGCACCAGTTTGCTGTAGCTGATGAAGTTCTTGCCACACTCTGAGCAGTCGAAGGGCCGTTCTCCCATGTGCACACGCCGGTGGGCCTCCAGCTTGCTTGGGTGCTGCCAGGCTTTGCCACACACGTCGCACTCATAACGCTTCTCCTTGTTGTGTGCCGTCATGTGGTCCTCCATCGAAGCTCAGCCCCCTCGAAGCTCAGCCCGCACACCAAGCAGATGTGGGGGGGGGGGCGCTCACCTGCACCCTGGCCGCCCACAATGGCTGCTCACGTCCCCGTCTCTCCGTCCACAGCAACGGCTCCTAAACCCTGCAGGAGAACACAGAGGGTCAACTAGCACATATTGGGTGCGTTTATAGCGGAGGAAACCGTTATATGATTCTGCGCGGCACAGTGGCACAGCGGTACAGCTGCTGCCTCACCACCTGAGACCCGCGTTCGATCCTGACTACGGGTACTGTCTGTATGGAGTTTGTACGTTCTCCCCTTGACCTGCGTGGGTTTTTACTCCGGGTGCTCCGGTTTCCTCCAACATTTCAGAATTTCTCCAGCAATTTCTCATAGTCATAGAGTTATACAGCATTGGAAAGAGGCCCTTCGGCCCAGCTCGAACTCGCACTCCTAGATCCCTCGGCTCCACACATTCCCCCAGCACCCCGCCATTCACAGTGAAGACCCTGTCCTGGTTTGACTTCCTAAACTGCAACACCTTCCCCAGCCCCAAACAATGTGACCACCTCCCTGTGGCTCCCTGCCGCTTACCCTGCCGCCTCCTGCTCCTTACCCCCCCTTTGCTCCCTCGCCCCTCCCCCCCACCCCAGTCAATGTGAACTCCACCTCGCTCCCTACCCCCCTACTTGGCTCACTTCACCCCTCTCCTCCTTAGTTCCCTGCCCCTGCCACCATTCATCACCCTCGACACCCAAACCTACTCCCCCTTGAATCCCTCCCCCCTCCCTTTGCTCCCTGCTCCCCCGCTAATCACTTCACCCCCAGTCTCTCACCCCTCCTTCCAGCCCCCACCCCCTCTCCCTCCTTCCACTCTCTCTCCACCCCACCCCATCTGTCTCTCTCTCCCTGTCTCTCTCCCTGTCTCTGTCTCTCTCTCTGTCTCTCTCTCTCTCTGTGTCTGTCTCTCTCTCTGGTCCCTCTCTCTGTCCCCTCTATCTCTGTCTCTCTCCTCCAACACCCCGGCCGCCGGTCTCTCCCGCCCTCTCAGCCTCTCCCGAGATTGACAGTGGTCTGAGGCTCGTCTCCCGGCGCTGGACTGGACTCTCCACCCTCGGCCCTCTCCCTCTATCCCTCCCTCCCCCCTCAATCCCTCGGTGCGAGACCGGAGACTCTGGACCCGCCTGGAGGACCGCTCTCTTTACCATCACGGACTGATATCGCTCTCTCTCCTCTCACTGTCTCTCTCTCCCTTCTCCCACCCTCTCACTCTCACCTCCCCTTCCCCTCTTCTCCCCCTCTCTCTCTCCTCCCGCCACCCCCATCCCTCCCAAACCCCCAACTCCCTCTCTCTCTCCCCATCTCTCTACTCCCTCCCTCCCTATTTTCTCCCCCCTCCTTTTCTCTCCCCCCATCCCCTCCTCTCTCCACCCCACCCCCTCCTCTCTCCCCCCCACCCCCTCCTCTCTCCCCAACTCCTCCTCCCCACCCCCTGCTCTCTCCTCCCAAACCCCTCTCTCTCCCCTACCCCCTCCTCTCTCTCTCTCCCCACCCCCTCCCTTCCCCTCCCCCACCCTCCTTCTCTCCCCCACCCCCCAATTCTCTCACCCTCTGTCTCTCTCCACCCCTCCTCCCTCTCCTCCCCCCCCACCCCATCCTCTCCCCCCCCTCCTCTCTCCCCGCCCCCACCCGCTCCCCTCCCCCCCCCCCTCCTCCTCTCTACCCCACCCCCTCCTCTCTCTCCCCCCACCCCTCCTCTCTCCCCCGCCACCCCACCCGCTCCCTCCCCCCCCACCCCCCTCCTCTCTACCCCCACCCCCTCCTCTCCTCTCCCAACCCACCCCTCCTCTCTCCCCCCACCCCTCCTCTCTCACCCGCCCCCGCCTCTCTCTCTCTCTTTTCCCCCCTCCCCCCTCTCTCCTCTCCTCTCCCTCCCAGCTCTGTCCCCTCGTCTCTCTATCTCAAACCTGGGGCCTATGAGAGGGGGGTGCAGGGGGTACATTGGGCCCGGGAGCCAAAGGAGGGGGGCCGGGAAGACTGATATTCACATTTTGTGTGAGCCTACACAGTTTTATATATCGTAATTTGTAGAAATTGTGATCCATAATAAAGCGAGGAATTTAACAGGCGGGTGTGTGATCGGGGTAACCTGAGAAACTGAAGGGGAAGACCCTTCACTACTGATGGATCTACCCTATAGGAGGAGGGAGAACTAGGATCCAGAGACAGACCACGTGCTGTCTGCATGGTGGGGGTTGTGGGCCTGGTGCTGCGCCTGGAACTCTGGTGAGGTGGCGGCTCTTGCCCGCAGGTGGCCGGTCGATAGGCGATGGCAAATTTGAAAGAGGAGAGGAGTAATCATAATGTAGGCCCTGACATTGGATATATCACAACCGGGTTTCCAAATCAAAAGGAAATATAAAAGTATGTTACGAATGGTCACATCTCTCTGCCTAAAACATTCCCAAACGACACCTGCAATCAAGTTTTCCCAGAAAGCATATTGAAATTTCAAAGCGCCAATGGAGAACCTCATGTACGAGACTGGCTTGTCTGGAGTCAACAGAAACAAGCATTATATTGCTTTTCATGTCGATTATTTTGGCACAAGACAGTCAAGACTAGCACTTCTGCGACTAAGTCTGCACTGGTATCTGCTGAAGGCTGGCATTCTAATGAAAAGTGCTGGAAACTTTCCAAAACATGAAAAAGGAAATAGTCACAGAGAATATTCCCTGGCTGGGCGAGAACTGGGAATGAGCCTGCTGTCTGGGACAGTTGATGCCATGTTAGAAGCGTCAATCAAAACTGAAGCTGTGAAATGGCACAATTTTTTAAAGCGCATCATCGTTGTTGTACTCTTCTTGGGAGAACGTTGTCTGGAATTTACTGGTTCGTCCCATCGAATTGATGATTCAAACAATGGAAATGTTTTATGGACTCATTGAACTGCTCTCCAGGTGGGACCCCACCCTTCAGGAACAAGTGCTAAGTGTAGAGGGGTCACAGAATAGGACTGGGTGCCTTCAAGTTCATTATCTGTTCCCTGACTCACAAAATGAAATTAGTGCTCGAACCTTGTGAAATAACACATTTTGCTTGAGAGGCAATCTGCAACGTACGTTGCAGTAATAATAGATGCTACACCAGATTCCTCCCATGTTGAACAAACAACATTTCTTTTCAGAAACGTGCTTTTAATAGAAACGTAGTATGAGATTCAAGAAAGATTTCTCAAGTTTGCAGACTGTAGCAACAAAAGACGGGAAGAAATTGCTCAGTTGATAACTGATACATTGAAAGAACACGCTATTCCTCTCTGTGATTGGAGAGTTCAAGCCTACGATACAATACAATACAATACAATATTTATTGTCATTTCAGCCCCAGTGAGGCTCAAATGAAATTCCGTTTCCACAGCCATACAAACAAAGACAATTTCCTACAGACATACACACAATTTAATTCACACAAACAGCCATCACAGTGAACCCACTGTGATGGAAGGCAAAGTCTTTTCTCTCCCCTGTTCTCCATGTCTCTCCCAATGTCCAAGCCCCAGGCGGGCGATGATAAGTCGCACGGCCATTTTAGGCCGTGCCGGGCGATTTACGGCCCCGCTCCCGCTCTAAAAGTCACAATGTTGGAGCCCCCGGCGGGCGCTGTAATGTCCCACGGCCATGAAGCCGCGCCGGGCGATGTACGACCCCGCTCCGGGTCGTTCCAACCCCGCGACACGGGCTGGAGAAGTCGCGTTGCGGGAGCTCCGGGATGCGGTCTCCTCAACTGGACCCGCGAGCTCCCGATACCCCGACAGTCCACCGGACCTGCGGCTGCGTTGCTGGAGCCTCCGAGCCCCAGCAGTCGAGTCGCAGCAGCGAGTCACCGCCGCTCCCCACGCTCCGAGGCCGGCCAGCCCCACGATGGTGAGTAGTCCGCAGCTCCGCAGTCTCCCGAGCCCCCGGGTCGTTCAGATTGGAGGCCACTCCACGGTGCTAGGCCCCAACGACCACGGAGACCCGACAGGGAAAAGGTCGGGTCTCCCGTACAGGGAAGAGATTTTAAACGGTTTCCCCCTCCCCCCCGCCCCCCACATATATACATTTAAAACCAGTATTTAAAAAACACCAACACTACATTTAACTAGACACAAAATAAAAAAAAAAGACAGACAGGCTGTAGGGGCCGCTACAACGGGTGAGTCGCGCAGCCAATACGATAATGAGGCAAATAGACAATAGGTGCAGGAGTAGGTCATTCAGCCCTTTGAGCCAGCACCACCATTCACTGTGATCATGGCTGATCATCCACAATCAGTACCCCGTTCCTGCCTTCTCCCCATTTCCCTGACTCTGCTACCTTTAAGATGAAAGAAAATAATGAAAGAAATAATGAAAGAAAATTCCAACCATCTACAGAAATGATAAGAAAGCATTCTCACCCCCATGCACACCTGTAGCCCTAGGGCAGTCAGACACTTACTTCCCCACTACTTCAAAGATAGTTCCTAAACTTGACAATATCATTGGGCTGCTGTTGCATCTTATTTGTGTAATGGATTTGATTAGATTAGGAAATGTTTCCTTTCTATAAGGAGGAGTTTCTTTAGCAACATGCCCTCTCTTGCCTTTATGTAGATGATTTGTACTGCAAGGTATGACTGACAAATAATGGATTAGCTGTACAAAATAAGATCCATTGATTCAATTGTGGTCAAATCCGAGTGAACGCTGTCACCTTTTTGTAATGCAGCCGTCACCAATGTTGCAGAAGATAAAGGGCAATTATTATACACATTGTGCACAACATACTTTTTTGATCGCAAACCATGTTTAATTTGTTTCAGGCTATTCTTCACCAATCCTCACTATCTGAAGCCATTTCAGGTTTAAGTGATGAACATTGCTTATCTCTGCTGATAGAAGCGTTTAGCTTGTTACAGAGTGTGAGACAGACAGGGGGTCCTACAATTGAGCCGTCCACAGTGTACAGATACATAATATTGGGTGTAATGTTTAATGCAAGTACATGGATAGGTGAGGTTCAGGTTGGGACCCTCTTCAGTCTGATTATAGTTGGGGAAGGAAACTGGAAGGGAGGTGAGGGTGGGATAAAGCCTCACTTGCACCTCCTCCAACCTCATCTACTGTATCCGTTGTTCAAGATGCAGATTCTTGTACATTGGCAGGCGAGATCAAAGCAGACTGGGCGATCGTTTCACGGGACACCTTCGCTCAGCACGCCTGAACCAACCTGATCTCCCGGTTGCTGGACACTTTAATTCTCCTTCCCATTCCCACACTGACCTTTCTGTTCTTGGTCTCCTCCAGTGTCAGAGTGAGGGCAAATGCAAATCAGATGAACAGCATCTCAAGTCAAGCAAGTCAAGGTTATTTGTCACATGCACATACAAGATGTGCAATGAAATGAAAGTGGCAATGCCTGCGGATTGTGCAAAAAGCTACAGAACAGAATAGAACAGAATCAGTATTTACATAATAGAAAAAAACAGCACTTTTAAAAAGACACAACACAACAGTAAATTAGTCCCTGGTGAGATCAGAGTTTACAGTCCTAATTGCCTGTGGGAAGAAACTCTGTCTCATCCTCTCTGTTTTCACAGCATGACAGCGGAGGCGCTTGCCTGACCATAGCAGCTGGAACAGCCCGTTGCTGGGGTGGAAGGGGTCCCCCATAATGTTGCTGGCTCTGGATCTGCACCTTCTGATGTATAGTTCCTGCAGGGGGGCGAGTGTAGTTCCCATAGTGTGTTCCGCCGAACCCACTACTCTCTGCAGAGCCTTCTTGTCCTGGGCAGAGCTATTCCCAAAGCAGATTGTAATGTTGTCGGACAAGATGCTTTCTACAGCCCCCGAGTAGAATTTCCACAGCTGCCTGAGGTGGTAAAGGCGCTGCCTTGCCTTACTCACCAGAGCGGCAGCGTGTGATGTCCATGTCAGATCCTCTGTGATGTGGACTACCATGTATTTAAAGCAGCTCACCCTATCCACGGTAGCCCCATTTATCTCATGGCATATACGTCCTCGGATGTTGTGCCCTTCTAAACTCCACAATCAGCTCCTTAGTTTTTATGACATTCAAGAGGAGGCTGTTGTCCTGACACCAGAGTGCCAGATCAGCCACCTCCTCCTGGTAGGTCTTCTCATTGTTATCGGAGATCAGGCCCACCACCACAGTGTCATCAGCAAACTTGATTATGGAGTTGGAGCTCATGTGTGTCACTATGGAGTCATGTGTGTACAGTCCAGGCATGTGCCGCCAGGGTAGGCACTGCCTACCCTGACTAAAATTATGAAATGGCAATTATTAAATATAAATAGTAAAGGCATGGTAAAATTATGCCTATCTAAGAGATCGATCTCATAGGTAGGCATAATTCTCCGCGCCTTTCATCGCAGTACTTGTAACACGCGAAGGTCTGTGCAGCCCACGCGACGTTGACGGTGGTTCAAGCCGTCAATGACAAGCGGGGCTGAAGGCAGCTGAAATTCTGCCTTTGCGGTACTGTTTTTTCAAATATGGACCGTCATTATTTTAAGAATATCTTAGGAAACAAAGAGTGAAGAATGGAGTTTGTGTACCAATAATGTGGTAAGTACATTTCTTGGTGCTTTATGTTTTTAAATACTGTATTTCCCGGGGTGGGGGGAGAGCACCTTTCACAGCATTTGGGAAGTCTGGCCCGGGGTAAAGTTGCGGGGAGGCAGCAGCGTTGTGATGGAGGGGGTCGGGGATCAGACACTCCGGGCACGGAGCCACCGCAATGTGGCCGGGAAGTGAATTAGCTCGGGTGTCTGCGAGCGGCCGCCGGGACCAAACAGCCCCTTCTGCCGGTCCCCACTCACCTCTGGCAGTGCTCTCCATCTGAAAACCTCTCTCCTGTTGCACACCGGCCTCACTCATGTCAGTCGCTTCCCGCAAATCCTTAAATTCCAACTGCGCAATTGAGGTTACTCGACTGTAGGAATTTAAGGATTTGCGGGAAGCTGCCGACATGAGCGAAGCCGGCGAGTGGCAGGTGAGAGATGTTCAGTCGGAGAGCACTGCCAGAGGTGAGCGGGCCAGCAGGAGTCGCTGAAGTGGCGGCCAGTTCTGCTGTCCGGTCCCGACGGCCGTTCGCAGCCACCCGAGCTGCTTCCTTCCACGGAAGTGGCGGCCAGTTCTGCTGTCAGTGCCCAGAGCGCTGCGACAGCGGTGAGTGAGTTACTGACATGATCTCCGACCCTCTCCTTCTCAACACTCTTGCCCTCCCCGCAAAGTTAACCCCTGAACTCTCCCTCCAATTGGTCCCTTGAACAAGTATTGCCATTCAATAAGATGACAACTGATTCAACTTGTTGCGGTGTGCTCCCGTTTTCCCCACCATCTCTCCACCTGCCTTCATCCTCTATCCCCCACCCATTCAGTAATTAAAAAATGAAGGCGATTTGGAAACCTTGGGCAAATTGTTTTTTTTATTTTTAGAGAGAATAATCTGAGCATGCGGTTTAAGATTTTTTTTTAAAAGCCGACTGACTGCCTACCCTGAGTAATTACTCATGGCACGTGCTTGGTACAGGGAGTACAGTAGGGGGCCGAGGACGCAACCCTGGGGGGATCCTGTGTTCAGGGTGAGAGTGCTCGATGTATGTCTTCCCATCTTGACTAACTGGGGCCTGGCGGTGAGTAAGTCCAGGACAGAGGCACACAGGGGAATGTTAAACCCCAGTTCCAGCAGCTTCTGAGCGAGTCTAGTGGGGACTATCGGATTGAAGGCTGAACTGAAGTCAATGAACAGCATCCTTACATAGCCCCCCTTCTGGCTGTCAAGGTGAGAGAGAGTGGTGTGCAGAACCTGGGAGACCGTATCTTTCAGACAGTATGCGAACTGTAGCGGGTCCATTGTTAGGTATGTGATAATTAGCATATGTAATTAGTAGATGTGATATCTTGTGATGTCTTGTGCAAGTACGCATGTGCAAAGGAGACTCAAGGTGGCGTCCTGGAATAAAGAAGCTTGTTAGACTACTTCCGTGTCCGAGCCTTATTTAAGTCTGTCCGAAACATCCAAATACACAATTGGCATCGAGGATAAAAGAACTAAGAAGATAAGAACAAGGACAGCCAAGAAAAAATAAATAGAGGTTGTATTTTGGGAAAAAAATGGAACAGCACCAAGCAAAAGATTTGGCGCAGAATAGTTTTGGATTGGCGCCAAATAGAAAAAAAGGTTGGAACTGGCAGGGAAGACAAACAGGGCAGTAAGGGTCACCGAGCACGGTGTCAACTTACCTGGAATGTATCCAGGGCTGTGCAGCCCACAGCCAGACCCAAGCAGCAGCCACAGACATCGGGTGAGGGCCTCGTACCGTATAGGCCACAGACAGGTCCAGAGAAGCACTGACAGAAGCTGAGTCTTCAGCCCGGTCGGGAGCAGAGTCAGCCCGACCGTGAGGCTGAATGGCCTGTTCCTGTGTAGTAACTTCCATACAATTCACCCTTGTCTATGCAACCATTACATTACTGATGGGTTGCTCTATCACCCCTGTTTTTAACAGGAAATCCACAGACTGAGAACAAAGGACTTTTCACACCAGGAAAACAGGTAACCTTTGATGAAAGGAGTCAGATGCAAATTGAGAGAGAAGGAAACAAGCTACTTTGTGGGTGCCGTCTGAAGAAGGGTTTCGGCCGGAAACGTTGCCTATTTCCTTCGCTCCATAGATGCTGCTGCACCCGCTGAGTTTCTCCAGCTTTTCTGTGTAACCTTCGATTCTCCAGCATCTGCAGTTCCCTCTTAAACACTAAGCTACTTTGTGGAATGGAGGGTGGGGGGGGGGGGGGGGTGATGATGAGGGAACAAACAGATAGAAGGGCAGTTTGAGGGATGTGCACCAAATTCAAATCAGCCATCATTACATTTCTAAAAGAAGCTGCATATTAATTCACCACCATTCGTGCAATCTTGTTTGTAACAGGAAATAAACAAACTGAAAATAAAGTACTTTTCATATCAGGCACTGGTAACATTTTGTGAAAGGTCACAAGATGCAAATTAGGTCACAGATGAAAACAAGAAACAATGGGAGTTAGTGGAGTGGGGAGAGAGGGAGACAAAGAGAGTTGTCAAGGTAGTTTGAATTTGTGGACATTGCAGTTCCAATGGAACATTCCATTGGTCAATTCTTCCCCGAGCTGTTAATATAAACCATATAACCATATAACAATTACAGCACGGAAACAGGCCATCTCGGCCCTACAAGTCCATGCCGAACAAATTTTTTTCCCCTTAGTCCCACCTGCCTGCACTCATACCATAACCCTCCGTTCCCTTCTCATCCATATGCCTATCCAATTTATTTTTAAATGATACCAATGAACATGCCTCCACCACTTCCACTGGGAGCTCATTCCACACCGCCACCACTCTCTGCGTAAAGAAGTTCCCCCTCATATTACCCCTAAACGTCTGTCCCTTAATTCTGAAGTCTTGTCCTCTTGTTTGAATCTTCCCTATTCTCAAAGGGAAAAGCTTGTCCACATCAACTCTGTCTATCCCTCTCATCATTTTAAAGACCTCTATCAGGTCCCCCCTTAACCTTCTGCGCTCCAAAGTGTTTGAGTTGTAGAGTTGTTATCATGTTTATAATGGCATGACTTTATTTTCAGTTTGTTTATTTCCTGTTACAAACAAGATTGCATGAATGGTGGTGAATTAATATGCAGCTTCTTTTAGAAATGTAATGATGGCTGATTTGAATTTGGTGCACATCCCTCAAACTGCCCTTCTATCTGTTTGTTCCCTCATCATCACCCCCCCCCCCCCCCCCCCCCCCCCCCCCCCACCCTCCATTCCACAAAGTAGCTTGTTTCCTTCTCTCTCAATTTGCATCTGACTCCTTTCATCAAAGGTTACCTGTTTTCCTGGTGTGAAAAGTCCTTTGTTCTCAGTCTGTGGATTTCCTGTTAAAAACAAGGCATGAAAGCAAAGAATGAAAGAATGGGTCGACTGGGCTTGCATACTGTGGAATTTAGAAGGATGAGAGGTGATCTTATAGAAACATATAAAATTCTTAACGGTTTGGACAGGCAAGATGCAAGAAAAATGTTCCCGATGTTGGGAGAGTCCAGAACCAGGGGTCACAGTTTAAGAATAAGGGGTAGACCATTGAGGACTAAGATGAGGAAAACACTTTTCACCCAGAGAGTTGTGAATCTGTGAATCTGTGGAATTCTCTGCCATCAAAGGCAGGAAAGGCCAAATCACTGGATGTTTTCAAGAGAGTTAGATTTAGCTCTTCGGGTTAAAGGAATGAAGTGATATGGTGAAAAAGCAGGAACGTGGTACAGGTGCACAACCTTTTATCCGAAAGCCTTGGGACCAGACATTTGTCGGATTTCGGACATTTTCGGATTTCAGAATGGAAGATTTTTAGCGTAGATTAGGTAGGTAGCGCGGGCGGCTTGAAAAGTCTGGAGCTGCTGCCTCCTCCCGGGTGACCGGGAGACTCATTGCATAAATGTTAGTCAGTTAGTTTGGAGGGATTTTATGTGGTGGTGGTGGAGTCGGGGTGAAGGGGGAAACTTTAATTCTTAGTCCCCTACCTGGTCGGCGACTCCCAACCTCGCGGAGCTGGGGGCTCCGTCCGGCCGCGGGCGGCGCCGGTTGGTAGCTCCGACCCCGGCAACTCTACCCCTGTCTGCGAGGCGCTCCAAATCCAGCGCCGCCCGCGGTCGGACGTCCCAGCTCCGGGAATGTCGGGAGTCGGCGGCGTCGCAGCGCTGGGATTGCGGCAAGCTCCGGAGCGCTGTGGCCGCCTTCTTACAACATTTGCGGAGCGCCGCTGCATGTGGAGCCGCGGAGTTGGGGGCTCCGTCCGGCCGCGGGCGGCGCCGGTTGGAGCTCCAACCCCGGCAACTCTACCCCTGGTGCGCGGCTCCAAATCCAGCGACGCTCCGCGATGTTGTGTGTCGGTGGCCACAGCGCTCCGGAGCTTGCCGCCGGCGACCCGGTAAGGCATTGCCGCCGCTCCCCGCTGGTATCCCAGCGCTGCGACGCCGCCGACTCCCGACATTCGCGAGCTGGGGCGTCCGGCCGCGGGCCGCGCTGGATTTTGGAGCGCCTCGCAGCCAGGGGTAGAGTTGCCGGGGTCGGAGCTACAACTGGCGCCGCCCGCAGCCCCAACGGCCACACCTCCGCTGCTGAGCTTACTGCACCCGGGGGCGACCCCGTAATGCATTGACCGTCGCACCCCCCCGCCATCTCCGACCATGTATGGGGACTACAGTTTACACATTTACCCCTTCACCCCCCGTTCACATAAACAGCCCTCCACCTAACTGACTAACATTTTAAGCAATGAATTTACCGATGTTTAATAAGCTTCTCCTCCCGGTCTTCCCAGGGAGGAGGCAGCCTGCCGCTACAGTAGGACAGACCTGTGTTGATCCCGGTGAAGGGTCGTTTGGGTCTATAAAGTTTGGCGCCAAACGCGAGTCTCTTTGGTGCGCAGGAATTCGACATCTGGAAAGGAAATGTGCTGCCGGTATTTTTAATCGGAGCTTTTCGGTTTCTGAACACCGGAGCCTTTTTCGGTTTTCTGGGGAACCAAAGATAAAGGTTTGTGCACCTGTACTGATTTTAGATGATCATATTGAATGGTATTGCTGGCTCGAAGGGCCGAATGACCCGACTCCTCCTGCAACCTATTTGTCCTATGTTAATCTTCCAATTGCAAACGGAGCAAAATATGGAAATGTGGAAGGAGTCGACGCTTAGATATATTGGCACCTAACGAATCTCAAAGCGGGTTGATGATTGATGCATAATAATAGGCTTTTTTGGTCATTGAATGCGACCCATTTAACCTAAAAGAACTAACTGGAAAACACAGATACAACGTGGACCTGTGCAAAGCATGCGAATGGAACAAATGACAACTAAATCTCAGGCATTCTAGACTTGCTCAACATGATATATTTTAACCATTTAAAGTAATATGCTAAGCCTAGTTAAGTAACATGAGGCCGTCCAATGATGGCGGCGCCTTGTCTATCAGTACGGGTCCTTAGAATATTCTTTACAGAAAAACCGTTTATGTTGCATGATCGGGCAGAGAAGTGACGGATTGGCAATTTTGGTGTGGACGTTAGCGTTTTGAAGTTTTGGGACTATTTTAGTAGGGTTGTTAATTATGGTGTTGCACGTGCCTGCAACAGTCCCTTGGACAAGGCGTGAAAAGTCGAATTTGGTCGTGTCAGTTTATGCCAGATGCTTAACGACCGACGTTGAAGTCACAGCGCATAAGAAGTCGGAATGACTAAACATGATTTTCACATTCAAAGTACATCTCGACACCACCTGTGCTCCAAAGATGATAGTTCAAGGTGTGTGGCCTAGGTTTGTGTGCCGTGTGAAGCGGGGATGGCGGTTGGTGGTGGACAGGACTCAGGGACGGTACCATGTTTGCCGGTGATGCAGAGGAGTTCTGCACAAAGGAGCGTGGCACGTGGGCTGGCGGGCGGGGGGGAAAGTGGTCACCCCCTTGTGTGTAGTTTTCAAAGGGCATGGCTGGAAACTAAATGTGGGGCGCAATATAATCTCGGTGTCTGGAATTGATGACGCCTGGGTTAGGGAAGGGGCTGGTGGAGCATTTTTAAAAGGCAAGGGGACTTGGTATTATGGTTGGATTGGATTGGGTGTTTGATCTGTGGTGGCCACGGTTCAAATATAATCAATTCACATTCCAATATCCTGAAGATGCGTTGTTATTGCGCGTAGGAGTGTTCCTATGGATGTGTCCCAGGTTGATGTTCTCCATCATCCTCTGTCTATTAAGATCCCTCGTGGTCCCAATGAATGGCTTCTAGTATTGTTTTGTTTGTTGTTAGGAAGCTCACGACTGAGAACAATGGCTCTCCACTGATCTCAGGCAGAGACAACAACTGGATGAAAATATTCGGAACACTTCAGCAAAACGTATAGAAGCAGTCTGAGGGTGAGATAGAGCTCGGACTGGGGATAGTCAATAAGTGGTGAAACAGGATCCTTTGGGTACGGACAACATTGGCCACCACCCTTGGACCATTTGAGGTCCATCTCCATACCGACAACCCAGTACCCCATTATTGCCGCATTTTAGCCCTATCCTTCTGAAGCTCATATCCTATCCATGTAACGTTTAGGCCACTTAGACAATAGACAAAGACATAACAGTTGCAGGAGTAGGCCATTCGTACCCTTCACGGCCAGCACCCCAGGCCATCCCAACATGTCATTGCTGATCGTCCAAACATCAGTGCTCCCGGTTCCTGCCTTCCCCTCTTCTCCCCATATCCCTGACTTTCCGCAATGTGGTTTTAAAAGACCCCGTAGATAGCTCTCCCTTTAGAAAGTATCCAGGAATCCCCCTTCCACCGCACCCCGTGGGGAACCCTCGGCCAAAAATATCCACAGACTCAATCAAATCAATCAGTTTTTATATGTTCGTCACAATGGGGGCAGCATACAGTGCAGTGAGAATGAATTTT
>NW_026575938.1:0-23452 GCF_028641065.1 Leucoraja erinaceus | reverse complement strand
GAGAGAGAGGAGACAGTCCGGGGGAGGGAGGGGGTGAGAGGCTGGGGGTTGGGAAAAGGGGTGAAGTGAGTAGCGGGGGGAAGCAGGGAGCAAAGGGAGGGGGAGGGGTTCAAGGAGGAGTGGTTTTGGTGCCGAGGGGGATGAATGGGTAGCGCAGGGAACTGGGGGGCAAAGGGGTCAAGTGGGTCAAGGAAGGGGGTAGGGAGCCTGGTGGGGGTTCACACTGTTTGGTGGTGGAGAGGAGGGGAGAGGGAACAAAGGGGAGTAAGGAGCAGGAGGTGGCAGGGGTAAGGGGCAGGGAGCCACAGGTGTTGCAGTTTAGGAAGTTAAAGCAGGGCAGGATCTTCGCTGTGAATGGCGGGGCGCTAGGCCAATAGACAATAGGTGCAGGAGTAGTCCATTCACCCCTTTGAGCCAGCACCGCCATTCAATGTGATCATGGCTGATCATTCCGAATCAGTACCCCGTTCCTGCCTTCTCCCCATATCCCTTGACTCCGCTATCCTTAATAGCCCTATCTAGCTCTCTCTTGAATGTATCCAGAGAACCGGCCTCCACCGCCCTCTGCGGCAGAGAATTCCACAGACTCACAAATCTCCGTGAGCAAAAGTGTTTCCTCATCTCCGTTCTAAATGGCTTACCCATATTCTTAAACTGTGTGTGTGGCACCTAGTTCTGGACTCCCCCGACACCAGGAACATGTTTCCTGTCTCTAGCGTGTCCAATCCCTTAATAATCTTATATGTGTCAATAAGATCCCCTCATCCTTCTAAACTCCAGTGTACAAGCACAGCCGCTCCATTCTCTCAGCATATGACAGTCCCGCCATCCCGGGAATTAACTTTGTAAACCTACGCTGCTCTCCCTCAATAGCAAAAATGACCTTCCTCAAATTAGGGGGCCAAAACAGCACACAGTACTGCAGGTGTGGTCTCACTGGGACCCTGTACAACTCTGAGCCTTGCGGAATGAGTGCAGCTGATGGATCTAGGAGTGCGGGTACGAGTTGCGCCGAAGGGACTTTTTCCAACGCTGTATCACTCTAATGACAAAGTGCTGGAGTAACTCAGCGGGTCAGGCAGCATCTGTGGAGAAGATAGACACAAAGTGCTGGAGTAACTCAGCGGGTGAGGCAGCATCTGTGGAGAGAAGGCATGGGTGGCGTTTTGGGTCGTCACACTTCTTTGGTTTAGTTTAGTTTGGAGATGCAGCGCGGAAACAACAGGTCTTTCGGCCCACGGAGTCCGTGCCGACCAGCAAAAGCTTCACCAGGTCCAGCAACCTGCTGAAGCACCAGCGCACCCACACCGGCGAGCGCCCCTAGTCCTGCGCCCAGTGCGGCAAGGGCTTCACCCGCTCCACCCGGCTGCTGTCCCACCAGCGGGTGCACGCCGGCGACAGTCCCGTCCCCAGCCCGGTGTGTGGAGAGCGCTCTGCCATGGCCTCCCACGCCCTGTGGCGAGTCGTTTGACAGCTCGTGGGGGTTGCAGGCAGCACCGGCGGGCCCACGTCGGCGAACGGCTGCTCCCACTGTGACAAGAGAGCATGAGGGCGGCGGGAGCACCAGCGGATACATACCGGAGAGAGACCCTTTGGGTGCGCTGAGTGTGGCAAGGGTTTCACCTATCCATGTTCTCCACAGATGCTGTCTGACCCGCTGAGTTACTCCAGCACTCTGTGAGACATCACCTATTCATGTTCTCCACAGATGCTGCCTGACCCGCTGAGTTACTCCAGCACTACGTATTAGAGTCATAGAGTGATACAGTGTGGAAACAGGACCTTCGGCCCAACTTGCCCACACCGACCAACATGTCCCGGCTACACTAGTCCCACCTGCCTGCATTTGGTCCATATCCCTCCAAACTTGGCCCATCTATGTGCCTGTCTATAATTGTTTCTTAAATGTTGGGACCTACTGGCCTTGTTCCATACACCCACACTCTCTGTTGAAAAGTTACCCCTCAGATTCTTGTTAAATCTTTTCCCCTTCACCTTGAACCCATGTCCTCTGGTCTTCGATTCCCCCACTCAGGGCAAGAGACTCTGTGCATCTAATTAAATTGTGCTCTATGCAAGATTCCAGCATCTGCAGTTTCTTGTGTCTCCCTCACCTGTATCCACCTATCACTTCTGAAGAAGGGTCTCAGCCTGAAACTTCACCCATTCCTTCTCTCTAGTGATGCTGCCCGTCCCGCTGAGTTACTCCAGCATTTTGTATCCACCTATCACTTGCCAGGCTTTGTCCAGCCCCCAACTCTCTTTTCCAGCTTCCTCCACCCACCCTCTCCAATCAGTCTGAAGAAGGGTCCTGACTCAAAACGTCGTTGGTCCATTCCCTCTAAAGCGGTGGAGGAACTCAGTGGGTCAGGCGGCATCTGTAGAGGGAAGGCAATCTAAGGCGACCACTCCCACCTCTCTTTTCTGACTTTCTCCACCCCCCACAACAAGCAGTCTGAAGAAGGGTCCTGACCTAGAATGTTGCCTGTCCATGTTCTCCAGAGGTGCAAGTTACTCCAGGAGATTGTGTCTCTTTTTGTAAACCAGCATCTGCTGTTCCTTGTATCTAGACTAGGCGTGCATTTCACCCTTCACTTGCGCCCAGTCCGCCAAGGCCTGTTGAATCTCCCGGTTGCCAACCATTCTAGCTCCCCTTCCCACTACCACACTGGTCTTTCTGTCCTGGGCCTCCTCCATTGCCAGAGTGAGGAGACACACAAAATGGAGGAACAGCACCTCATAGCTTACAGCCCAATGACATGAACACAGAATTCTCCAATTTGAGGAGACTCTCCCCTCATCCAAATGAAATCCTGGAGTCTGTCCCGACCCCAACTCTTTTTTCCAGGTCCCCCCCCCGACTCCATGAGTCCATAGAAAGGTCCAGACCCGACACGTCGCCTGGCCATTCCCCTCCAAATTGCCGGTAGAACTCAGCAGGTCAGCCATCCGTGGTGGGAAACGGATGGAGGAGTGTTCCTAATACAAGCCCTCCTTGGCCCTGTCGAGGAGCAGACAAGCAACAGTACCAGCATCTTCTCATTCATACTGTACCCAAGTGAAAATGCAAAAGTGAGCCAAGCTGCACACAGCCGACTGCTCACAGTACCAGCTGGCTGCCACTGGCCCAAACACTTAAAAGCATTTTAAAGTGGGTTTTTTTTAAGAAAGTCTTAACGCATTTGTGCCTTGCCTAACAAATAAAGCAAGTTTTTCCTGACCTGACTGTGTTCTTCGGAATTCTTCGGAATTCATGTTGTGTTATCAAGAATGAAAGAAAATGCCAACCTGCTCAGGAAATGATGACGATGGCGGGACTGACATATGTTGAAAGAATGGGTCGACTGGATTTATATTCACTGGAATTCAGAAGGATGAGCGGGTATCTTATAGAATCGTATAAAATTAGTGAGGGATTGGACAGGGTAGATGCAGGAAACATGTTCCCCATGTTGGGGGAGTACAGAACTGTTATCCATTTCTTAAGAAAAGATTTAACATTTTTAAATAGCCTAAGTGTCCAAATAACATTCACACAAGAATTCACAATATAGCATGATTTTTAAATCATATTGTCGTGGATTTATGGGCCAAATGGAAGCAATTTAGTGTTTGATTCCTGTAAATGAATGGCCATTTATATGGTCACTAATGGCTCCTTCACCTCTGGTTGCCTTTATCTAAGCAGGTTCATTGCACGACACTGAACAACCAGACTTGCCTTCTCCCTGGTCAGCTCCTGTACAAGCTGCTCTGGGAATCCATGAGGGAGGGAGGGAGACAGACAGACACTCCACAAACTCCTCGTCCACTTGGCCCTGGTCTCCTGTCTGACCCTGCGCCTTCCAGATGGCTTTCGACAAGGTCTAACATAAGAGATTAGTATACAAACTTAAAGCACACGGCATTGGGGGTTCAGTATTGATGTGGATAGAGAACTGGCTGTCAAACAGGAAGCAAAGAGTAGGAGTAAACGGGTCTTTTTCACAATGGCAGGCAGTGACTAGTGGGGTAACGCAAGGCTCAGTGCTGAGACCCCAGCTATTTACAATATATATTGATGATCTGGATGAGGGAATTGAAGGCAATATCTCCAAGTTTGCGGATGACACTAAGCTGGGGGGCAGTGTTAGCTGTGAGGAGGATGTTAGGAGACTGCAAGGTGACTTGGATAGGCTGGGTGAGTGGGCAAATGTTTGGCAGATGCAGTATAATGTGGATAAATGTGAGGTTATCCATTTTGGTGGCAAAAACGGGAAAGCAGACAATTATCTAAATGGTGGCCAATTGGGAAAGGGGGAGATGCAGCGAGACCTGGGTGTCATGAAGTCATTGAAGGTAGGCATGCAGGTGCAGCAGGCAGTAAAGAAAGCGAATGGTATGTTAGCTTTCATTGCAAAATGATTTGAGTATAGGAGCAGGGAGGTTCTACTGCAGTTGTACAGGGTCTTGGTGAGACCACACCTGGAGTATTGCGTACAGTTTTGGTCTCCAAATCTGAGGAAGGACATTATTGCCATAGAGGGAGTGCAGAGACGGTTCACCAGACTGATTCCTGGGATGTCAGGACTGTCTTATGAAGAAAGACTGGATAGACTTGGTTTATACTCTCTAGAATTTAGGAGATTGAGATGGGATCTTATAGAAACTTAGAAAATTCTTAAGGGGTTGGACAGGCTAGATGCAGGAAGATTGTTCCCGATGTTGGGGAAGTCCAGGACAAGGGGTCACAGCTTAAGGATAAAGGGGAAATCCTTTAAAACCGAGATGAGAAGAACTTTTTTTCACACAGAGAGTGGTGAATCTCTGGAACTCTCTGCCACAGGGGTTAGTTGAGGCCAGTTCATTGGCTATATTTAAGAGGGAGTTAGATGTGGCCCTTGTGGCTAAGGGGACCAGGGGGTATGGAGAGAAGGCAGGGACGGGATTCTGAGTTAGATGATCAGCCATGATCATATTGAATGGCGGTGCAGGCTCGAAGGGCCGAATGGCCTACTCCTGCACCTAATTTCTATGTTCTATGTTTCTATGTTTCCGCCCCGCTCTTGACGTCTCGCTCCCGGGCCCCACAACTGTATTACACTCGCTCCCGGGCCCCACAACTGTATTACACTCGCTCCCGGGCCCCACAACTGTATTACACTCGCTCCCGGGCCCCACAACTGTATTACACTCGCTCCCCCCAACTGTATTACACTCTTTCTGTATTACACTCGCTCCCGGCCCCCCACAACTGTATTCTCTCCCGGGCCCCCCAACTGTATTACCTCGCTCCCTCCCCCCCTCTATTCCCCTCCTCTCCCCCCCCCCCCTCCCCCCCCCCTCCCCCCCCCCCCCCCCCCCCCCCCCCCCCCCCCCCCCCCCCCCCCCCCCCCCCCCCCCCCCCCCCCCCCCCCCCCCCCCCCCCCGCCCCCCCCCCCCCCCCCCCCCCCCCCCTCCCCCCCCCCCCCCCCCCCCTCCCCCCCCCTCCCCTCCCCTCCCCCCCCCCCCTCTTCCCCCCTCACCGTCCATCCGCCGCTGTTAACCCGCTCCTGACCTCAGGCTCGGCCTCCAACTGTTGCCCGTCGCTCTTTCACTCACCCCCCTCCCTCCCTCCCACACATACGCCCACCCCCCCCGACTGTCGACCATCGCTCCCGGGGCGGACAGACCACACTGTTGACGTCAACGGGAGACTGACTGACTGACTGCCAGTAGTCAAGATGGCCGCCGCTGGCTTCACCCCCATTGACGTCAACGGGAGACTGACTGACTGACTGCCAGTAGTCAAGATGGCCGCCGAGATCCCACCAACTGTCGCCGCTCGCGCTCCCTCAGCCGTTGCCGCCCGTTATTTCCCGCCGTTTCCAGAAGGTTCTTCACCAACGGTCGCTCGCTCGCTCGCGCGCTCGGTCACTGGGAGTTCGCGTCTCCACGACGACCTTCACATTCCCACTGGAAATGAGTTGAATAAACACAGGTGGGAAGTTTAAATCATCTTGAATGACAACAACGTGTAGTAGTAGACAGACAGACAGACAGAGGTTGTTAATTCATCACTAACTAACGGCAATAAGTCACCAATCTACACCCACTATCACAACACTGGGCCACAAAAACACCGCCTTTTGTTGTTGTTTGTGTAGAAAATCTGTTTATTTTTTGGTTACATTCATTATTTCCATTTGAACCATTTTAAAAAGGTCAACGCTTTTCTTTTTCCCCCCAAATTGTTTCCATAATTATTTATATTTGGATAATTATTTGTGAAAAGATTATTGCATAAATGTTTAAAAACGTTTATTAGTCGGCAGGAAGTAAACGGATTGACGGCGACACAGAGACGTGGGTCTTCTCTCCTCCCCCCTCCCTCTCTGTCTCCCTCCCCCTTTCAGAGACATGGATCCCCTCTGAACATTAATAGCCCATTATTATCTGTTATTTGCACTTTTTATCAGTTTATTTATTCATGTGTGTATTTACGTATATAATGGTATAGGGTGATTTCGCGAAAGGTCACTGGAGCGTAGATCCTGACCCACGTGACCGCAAAATTCAACTGGAGGACATGCGATACTTCCGGTACATGTTAGTGAATGGGAAAACACGCACTTCCACACCCGTTAAAAACATCGAAAAGGGCCAGTTTTTGAGCTGCAATTTACTGTGCCAGTCGGGGTGACCGTGAGGCACAGCTACCTAAATTTACAGTCCAAAAGAAAGATAGAAACTAAGGTAAATTCAAGAGGGAGCTGAAGGTGCAAAAACAGCGGAAGTGCTTAGCGGACATTTGTCGTGGAGATTTAAAGATCCAAAATATCGGGAATTATCGCGTTTGCTCGCTGCATTTCATCAAAAGTAAGGATTATTGACTTTTTTTTATCTTTATTCATTAGTTATATGAAAAGTTTAAAAAGTGAAAAATCCGTCAGTAAAATTGCAAAATCGCCCATGGTTCTCGGGTGGGTTTTAACCTTCCTATTCCCCACCCCCTCTTCTTCGCCCCCTCCTCTTATTTGCACTTTATCCGTTTATTTATTCATATGTGTGTATATATATATATTATGGTATATGGACACACTGATCTGTTTTGTAGTAAATGCCTACTATGTTCGGTGTGCTTAAGCGAAGCAAGAATTTAATTGTCCTATACAGGGACACATGACAATAAACTCACTTGAAATTGAACATTGTGTCCATCCAGAATCAAGAGGAGAATGCACCCGTCGGATTGAACAGTGGGAGAGGGACAATTGTTGTGAGTTAGTGCATTGTTTAGATGCCGCAGGGAATAAGTTACAGCAACAGCCTGGGGACCATTGTCAGAGCAAGTCAAGGATCACAGCCGGGTCTCCCTCCCTCCGTGCAGGGTGCGGGTAGATCCAGCACGTGGCCTGACAGCAACCCGCTGATCGGAGCGTCTCATCTCCGTCATGTGGTTTGCCTTTTAGCAGACTGGGGGTGGTGACAGCTATGGGTGGAGGAAAACAGACAACACTTGATAATTCCATTATTTTGATTCATCACAGCTCCTCCAATATTTTCGATGATGGAGCTCCAGGAAAGGTGTGATGATTCACAGCTGCTGGATTTGACAAATCATTACCGCCAGAGGCTGGAAGAGGCGATTCAAGAGGCGGTGGAGAATGTCATCTTTGTTCTAGCATACGAGAGATATTTCATGTGAGCAAGAGTACAAGGTAGGGAGAGGAATGGATGAGTAGGTAACTTCAGCTGATACTGAAATGTTTTCATGCACAAATATTGTGGGCCGAAGGGTCCATTCTTGTGCTGTCCTGCTTGTAATGAGTCGAGTCGTACACACGTAAATGTTACAACACACGTTTATTAAAGTCCACTCATTCACAGCATTCATCTGCATGGTGTCACGGTAACTAGCAGCTACTCACACTCATTACCAATAAACATAATATTACATAGTGACCAAGCAAAGATACCATAAACATAGTAAACACAACTTGTTCCCCCGCAACGATGATTACACTGTGAGAGGCATAACTGCAGTCGGGTCGAGTTTACTAAAATGGCGGAAGTTCCGCTCCGTTGCGTACTACATGTCAGTCCATTGGAATTTACAGGAGTGGTCTATCTTGCTCCATTCTAGTATCTTTGCCAATTACTTAAGCAGACTTCTGATAATATAAACCTCACAGTAGGCGGAGCTTCTACTAACAAGCACTAACAAACAATTGGTTAGTAAGACGTAACCAATCTACACTTCTCTCTATAATTACAGCGCAGTCACAAAGAATATCCCGTAGAGCAGTTGACATCTAGAGCAGTGGATGCAATAGATGAGGTTGGGGGAGGTGCAGGTGAACCTCTGCCGCATCTGGAAAGACTGCTTGGGTCCTTGGATGGAGTCGAGGGGGGAGGTAAAGCGACAAGTGTAGCATCTCCTGCGGCTGCAAGGGAAAGTGCCCGGGGAGGGTGTGGGAAGGGTGGGAATGGACGAATTGACCAGGGAGTTACGGAGGGAGCGGTCTCTGCGGAAAGCAGACAGGGAAAGAGAGATGGGAAGATGAGGCCAGTGGTGGGATCCCCTTGGAGGTGGCGAAAATGTCGGAGGATTATCTGTTGTATGTGACAGCTAGTGGGGTGGAAGGTGAGGACAAGGGGGACTCTGCTCTTGTTATGAGTGGGGGGTTGGGAGAGAGAGCGGAGTTACGGGGTATAGAAGATACCCTGGTTAGGGCCTCATCTATAGTAGAAGAGGGGAACCCCCGTTCCCTGAATAATGAGGACATCTCCGATGCCCTGGTCTGGAATCCACCAGAGTCATGTTTAATCTTCTCTGCCAAATGGATACAGTTGTCACCATCAACTCGCGGCAAGAGCGGGGGTCGCTGATGAAAGTCACATCTGGGATCCTGCAGGTCCCCCCCTCCCCACTTCCCCCCCGCTGCAATTCCCCTGTCCCCCACTGGAGGGCAGCACCGGCTATCCAGCATCAGCAGCGCGTACCCGGGTCACGTGACAGCGGCCAGGGTCGCCTCTGATGTCACTGCCCGGCCGGCCCGGGAAGCGTTGGGGTTTATAGGGGAGGGTAGCCGTTTAAAGGGGAGGGCGGCCGTTTAAAGGGGAGGGCGGGGAATCGGCCAACAATATTCCGATCCCCAGGGCGGTGACGTTTACACCACGAGATGTTCACACGTCCATACTCAATCCGGGTCTGCGTTCCTGCAGCGACCTCAGTTCCTTCTTCCCGGTCGCACTGAACTTATTCTCCTCCAGCCTGAAACAGTCGAGGAATAAAGAGGAAATAAACAGATGAAACAACAGTGTCAATAACCGGGACTGGGGTTAATATTTCAACAACATTTACAGAACAAAATCACAGGAGAAAGAAGCCCGCGGATGGATGGATGGATCCCCTGATATTTTATCACATTAAACATTAACACAAACACTCACCTGATCAGCTCCAGTCTCGGGAGGTTCAGTATGAGGCGGCAGAGAGCGGGGACACATCGGTCTGTGAGGGAGTTGTATGTCAGGATCAGCCCCGTCAGTGAGCGGTTTGTAATGAGAGCGGAGACGAGATCCTCGGCTCCAGAATCTGTGAGACCGACACTGTCCAGCCTGGAGATGAGAGAGAGTGAGGGTGAGGGACACAGAGAGACAGGAGACGGTGCAAATCCCCAGTGTTTATCAGTGACACAATTACTGATCATATTAATGTTCAGTGTCAGACACCCAGTGAGTGTAAACACAATCTCTCACAGTCTGGGACTTACTCCAGTCTCTGTATTTTACAGTCCGGGCTCCTCAGAGCCGCAGACATCAATTTCACTCCGGAATCTCCCAGTTTATTCCTACTCAGCCACAGCTCCGTCACCGTGTGGTTTGTACTGAGAGCGGAGGCGAGATCCTCGGCTCCAGAATCTGTGAGACCGACAACGTCCAGCCTGGAGATGAGAGAGAGTGAGGGTGAGGGACACAGAGAGACAGGAGACGGTGCAAATCCCCAGTGTTTATCAGTGACACAATTACTGATCATATTAATGTTCAGTGTCAGACACCCAGTGAGTGTGAACACAATCTCTCACAGTCTGGGACTTACTCCAGTCTCTGTATTTTACAGTCCGGGTTCCTCAGAGCCGCAGACACCAGTTTCACTCCGGAATCTCCCAGGTCGTTGTCTCCCAGTCTAAACACAAACAGACAGAGTAAGAAACAAACCGATACAAACACCGGCCGCCCGGTGAGGCTGAGATAGATAACTTCCCCCAAACAGATATTTCTGGAAACACCTCAGCACATTATTGTGGATGTGGTGTTTGGTGACTTTCACCATTTATTCTCATTCCCCGACCGACCGACCGGGAAATGTTCCCCGTGCAGAGAACGGCGGCAGGCGGGCGGGCAACGCGCGCGTGTGATCCGGGGGAAGGGGTCGACCATCGGTGACCCGGGAGAGGGAGGGTAAAATAGGAGGGGTGCCCCCCCCCACCCCGTGCACATTGACGGCGGATCAGCCCCATAGAAGGGGTGCTGGACGGAATAACAAAATAGTGGAACAATTTTACAGTTCAGTGTTAGCGACAAACGGACAGTTACCTCAAGCACTGACACTTGTGCAGAGCCGGTCCCAGCCGCTGGAGACCTTCACACTGAATGCGGTAGTTCCATAGATCGAGGTGTTTGATTGTATCACAGAGCCTGATGGCATGAGACAGGACCGCACAGTCAATCGGGGTCAGTCCCAGTCTACTGAATGAAATTGTTTCCACAGATCCCAGTGTCTACTGAACCAGTACAGGATTCTGAGACTCAAACAGGTAGTGCAGCGTGTTCAGGAGACTCCGTTTACCAGCATCACTTCCTGTGTTTCTAGCCCGGCGTTTAACCGCCTCCTTCATCCAGTCAATCACTCGGCAGAATGTTTGATGATGAAATTGACCCAGAAACTCCTCCAGGATCCAAGCTGCCCGTGAGGAGGAGAGACTCACAGAAAACGACTGCCATCTCCGAGATGTCATCACCCACTGATGTGCCCAGCCTGCAACGTTTCCTGGGCATTGTAAACTACCTGGGGAAGTTCTTCCCCGACCTCAGCGAGCTGAGTGCACCCCTGAGGGATTTAATAAACAAGGACACGGCCTAGGCTTGGTTCCCTCAACACCAAAAAGCTTTCGACATCCTTAAGTCCAAGCTGATCAGTACCCCCACACTTACATTTTTTTGACCTGCAACGTCCCATTATTATCATCTGCGACGCCTCTCAGTTCGGGCTCGGTGCCGCTTGCCTGCAGCTCCATGACGGCCTGCAACTGCCAGTCTCGTACGCGTCCCGTACCATGACCCCTGCTGAACAGCACTACGCACAGATCGAGAAGGAGCTACTGGCCGTGGTGTTTGCTGCTCCAAGTTCGAGGACTATATACTCTGCAACACATTCACCATTGAAACAGATCACCAGCCGCTTGTCACCATCCTCAACAAGTCGATCCATGTTGCCTCATCCCGCCTGCAGCTCATGATGCTGCAGTTCCAGCGTTTCACTTTCAAAGTCGTTGTCCGGAAAGGCAAAGACATGTTCGTGGCCGACACGCTATCCCGCGCCCCGCTAACATGCACCGATCGCCACCCCTATGAAATGTCTGACCTGATGGTGCTCAATGTGAATATTGTCCCTTCACAGCAGATGAAGTCCCTGGTCAAGCACACTGCCGATGATCCTGCCCTGGAACAGCTTGCTGCCATCATCCAGCAGGGCTGCCCCGACCGTCGTTCCGCTCTGCCTGGCTGGCGCCGTGCCCTACTTCCTGGTCCGTGATGAGCTCGTACTCCACAACGGCGTGGTTGTGAAAGGACACAAGGTAGCAGTGCCTGCTGCTCTGCACGACCACTATTTTCAGTCCGCTCATAACGGTCATCCTGGGGCCGAAGCCACCCTGTCTAATACCCAGAGCCAGTTCTACTGGCCTGGTATGACTGAATATATCCGGGAGAGGGTCTCCTCGTGTTCCACCTGCAACAGTCTGCCCCCCCCCCCCCCCCCCCCCCCCCCCACCAGCAACGACAGCCGCTTCTGCAGCAGGCTGCACCGGAAGTGCCCTGGATGGCGGTTGCCACTGACATATTCGAGTGGCGAGGCAAACACTTCCTGGTACTAGTTGACGCCTACTCCAACTGGGTCGAGGTTGATCAGCTGCATTCCCTCACCACTTCGGCCGTTGTCGAAAAGCTGCGTCGCCATTTCTCTACCTTTGGCACCCCGGCCAGCCTGCAGTCGGACAGCGGCAGCCAATTCACGAGCTCCAATTTCGGGCTTTCGCTACCAGCTGGAACTTCTGCCACTACACCAGCAGCCCTGAGTACCCGCAAAGCAACGGTCTGGCCGAGCGCGCCGTTCGCAGTGCAAAGAACTTACTGGAACAATGTCGTTTGTCTAACTCTGATTTCTTTCTAGCGCTCCTTAACCTTCGCAACATATCCCGTGACCCTGCCATGGGTTCCCCTGCTCAGCGGCTCATGTCTCGCACTACCAGACCTCCGACCCCGGTGGCCCAGCGCTCACTCGTCCCCTCTGTCCTCAAGCCCGCTGCTGTTCAGGAGCGCATCGCCTTTAAGCGCGATGTTCAGAAACGCTCCCATGACAAGTCCTGCCGCCTCCTGCCGCGCCTTTTCCCCGGTCAAGTTGTCCGCATGCAGACCCCCACCGGTCACTCCCGGCTCGCTACCGTAGTCGCCACTGCTGGGTCGCCTCGGTCCTATATCGTCGACCATGCAGGAACTATCTACCGCCGGTCCCGCCAACATCTGCGGCTTGTCAACGAGCCGCGACCACCACCAGCAGATCCTTTTGCTCCCCGCTGAAAGTTCAGCCTCCAGGCGATGCTCGGCCCATCGCTCTTCGCATGCCACGGTCTCTACCCTCACAGCTCTATCCGTCCGCTCCTCCTCCGGTTCACGCTCGCGCACCTGCCCGCCCGCAGTCCTCTGCGGGTCCCGCCGCCCGGCTCACCTGTTCCAGTGCAGCCGCCTGCACCTGCCGCCGTACTGCCTCCACTTGTTCCTGCAGGGAGGGGAGATGGCGAGATGCGAACCCGGTCGGGACGTGTTGTCAAGCCGCCTGTCCGCTATGGCGATGTTGTTTAACCATTTCTACTCATTTGATTGTCAGCGCATGAGACGTGGTCGCCCTGTCACTACTTTGTTTGTCTGTCGTTTCCAAGGGGAAGGATGTAGATGACATATGCATGTGACCCTTAATATAGTTACCTCATCGCTACTAACCACTCCCCATATCACAAGTATAATTACAACCTCCCCACCCATATATCGCTCTCTAGTTTCCGTGACAGACCACGTACAGCCAGTGCTCTCTGTAATGCCACAGTATGAATGGAATAAAGAGTTAAAGTCACAGTGTGTTGATAACATTTCTTTACACCGCCCAAATACCAGTCAACATCTGGAACAGCGGGTACAGGAGATGAGGTTGGAGGAGGTGCAGGTGAACCTCTGCCTCACCTAAAAAGACTACCGGGGTCTTCGGACGGAATCGATGTGGTGGGGGTTATATGGACAGGTGCTGCATCTCCTGCGGTTGCAGGGGAAAGTACCTGGGGAGGGGATAGTTCGGTGGAAAGGGAGGAGTTGACCAGGAAGTTGCGGGGCGGGGGACACAGAAAGGGGTGGACATCGGAAGATGTGGCCAGTAGTGGGATGGTGGTCGCTAAAATTTCGGAGGACTATGTACTGTATGCGACGGCTAACTGTTGCTCAACACTTGAACTCCCCCTCCCATTTCCACCCTGGTCTTTCTGTCCTGGGCCTCCTCCATAGTCAGAGTGACACCCAGCGCACATTGGAGGAACAGCACCTCGTATTTTATTTGGGCAGCTTACACCCATAGCCATACGAAGTTGGACTTATCTAACTTCAAATAACACTTGCTTTCCCTTTCTCTCCATCCCCTGCCCCTTCCCAGTTCTCCCACCTGTCTTACTGTCTCCGACTACATTCTATCTCTGTACCGCCCACTTCCTTGACATCAGTCTGAAGAATGGTCTCGACCCGAAATTCCCATTCCTGCTCTCCAGCGATGCCGCCTGACCCGCTGAGTTACTCCAGCATTCGGTGTGCTACCTTCGATTTCAACCAGCATCTGCAGTTCTTTCCCATACACTCTGTGGGTTAGTCCTGGCGGAGCGACAAATCTCAGCATGGTACTGATGGAGTGATAATTGATGCTGTGATAACCTGCGAGGTAGTTCTGATGGAGTGACACACTGGGGTAGTACTGACGTTAGGATAAACTGTGGGGTAGTATTGATGGAGTGGCACACAGTGGGATAATACTGATGGAGTGATAATCTGTCAGGTGGTTCTGTTGGTGACGGTACCTGGACGTGGCGTCGAAGGACGAGATGCCGAAGCGAAGAAGTGGAAGCCAAATAAACGTATGGATACGACGCCGAAAAGCCAAATAACCGACAGGGCACGTCGCCGAAAAGCCAAATAACCGAAACGGCGCGAGGCCTAAAAGCCAAATAACCGAAACGGCGGGTCCTCGAAAAGCCAAATAACCGAACCGACGCAAGGCTGAAAATCCCAATAATGGACATGACGTCGCCGCGTCAGCGTTTGCTCCCGCGCCCATCATATCACTGGCCGGGGGAGACGGGAGGAAGCGCCATTTTTAATTTTCCTTTACTGAATATAAAATAAAACCCCGTGTGATTGGAAATGTTGGTTGATTTAACATAGTAATAATCCAAGTTGGCTCCATAGATATTTACACCAACTGTAATGCTGTAACAATCATAATGTGTCTACCACAATAAATACAATACCGTACATCTTGAAGGTCAGTTGTCCTTTGGGTGTGAATCGAGAAACCAGACGAAAACATATTTCTGTTTTTAAAGAATCCTTTAGTCGGCTCAGTGATATGAGTAAGTGTGAATCGGCGTGAGTTAGTGTCAGCGTGCACCCCAGAGAGACGGGAAGTATCCGCGCTGCGCTGCCTCGGGTCCTTATTCCCTGTAAGCAGAATTCTTCTAACTTCCGTGGACCTCCAGCTGAACCCAGGGCGTTATGCGCTCGACGATTTCCTTCGGGTTGGCCAAGAGGGTCAGTTGTAGAGAAAACTTTATCAAATTCATTGGGTGAAATTAAACACATTTGGGAACGACCTTTAGTCTGATCAATCCGACCGCATCAGCTATATTTTGCTTTCCAATAGGAAATACACTCGGGGTTATGGCGATAATTATAACAATTATGCCAAATGAACAATGCCAACCATTTGCACTGGTTTGTAACTGAAGGTGCAGTGCAGAAAGGCAAGGAGGTTGTATTGATGGCTGGGGTAATGGGCACTGCACTGGACAGCGCGAAACCACGGCAGAGAGCGCAGACAAGATTTACTAAAATAGTGTTGGAAGGAACTGCGGATGCGGGTTTACACCGAGTGCAGACGCAAATTGCTGGAGTAACTCAGCGGGACAAGCAGCGTCTTTGGAGTGAAGGAATTGGTGACGTTTTGGGTCGAGACACTTCAGACTGAACTGAACTCTCGTCGGTGAGAGTACTTATGATTGGCTGAAGAAGGGTTTCCACCCGAAACGTCACAGATTCCTGCTATCCAGATTTGATGCGTGTCCCATTGAGTTACTCCAGCATTTTGTGTCTATTGTTCAGTGAAAACCAGCGTCTGTAGAACCTTCCCACACAAAACCGCCCGGGGCTGGAGGGTGACTGGCTATTCAGGACCCGACTTCCACAGTGTAAGCGGCCGAAGGAGCGCATCCCTCGGGACAGCCCCCACTCTCCCCAAGGGGTCAGCGCTGTACGGCCACGGCCGCCCCCCGCCTCGTCACCCCCTGTGCGGCCGTACTGTGACGGGCTGTGGGTCGGCTGCGTACACACACACACGGGGCCGGGTGGAGCGGGGCCGCGCTTCCGGGCAGCGGACACACGGGGGGCGAAAACCCGACAACGTCCCCGTCAGCTGCAGCAGAGTTGGGTACAGTCTGGTCCCTCCGCCCACCCAGATCCACCCAACGCGATGCACGGTGCTGATTCACCGCCAACCCCCGAACTGTACACCAGGGTGATTTCCCCCCATCCCGCCGACCCCCGGACCCCGACCCACACACACAGGGTGATTCACCCGCTCCCCCAATCCCGACCCACACACGGGGAGATTCACGCTCCGACACCCACACCGGGTGACTCATCTCCACCGGCCGCGGGGACAGACGGCCCGGGGCACTAACAGCCCATAGTAAGCGCTTAAGCCCCTGTACCACTTAGGAAACCTGAACGGAAACCTCTGGAGACTTTGCGCCCCACCCAAGGTTTCCGTGCGGTTCCCCGAGGTTGCAGGTGGTTGCCGGAGGTTGCAGGTAGTGGAAGCAGGTAGGGAGACTGACAAAAACCTCGAGGAACGGCGCGGAATCCCTTGGGTGGGGCTCAAAGTCTCCAGACGTTTCCGGTCAGGTTTCCTAAGTGGGACAGGGGCATTACCTGACGTTCACCGTTTATATTCCAGAAGGCGTTGAGCGGCAACAGTACGGGTCACGGGTCGTAACCTCGACAGCCGTGCAACAGTCCATGACCCGTGACCCGTACTGGTGCCACGCAACGCCTTCTGGAGTACAAGCGATGACCGGTCAGGTAAGCATCACTGACGTCCGTAGTATCCCGAGTGGTGCATGCTGGGTATTTGCGGGTTAACACAGCATTTTGTGTCAATCTTCGTTTCAATGGTTCAAAGGTTTCCATATTATTAGGAAAACTAGAGGAGAGAAAATGTGCAGAACAGATAATTCTGTTCTGGGTTTGTTCTGTATCTTTCCAAACCTCTAGTTTCCCTCTCCCCTGACTCTCAGTCTGAAGAACTGTGCGCAGGATAGTGTTCGTATGCAGGGGTTGGTGCGGACTAGCTGGGCCGAAGGGTCTGTTTCGGCGCTGTATTTCTCAACTAAACTAAACAGATAATCTATGGAAATAAAATAGAGCATCTTTATTGGTACATTATGACTTGACGGGGATTTCAAATCCTGCAGGAGATAACTTCAAGAATGGAGCATGCATTTCTATCATTCATAGAAACATAGAAAATTGGTGCAGGAGTAGGCCATTCGGCCCTTCGAGCCAGCACCGCCATTCTATATGGTCATGGTTCATCATCTAAAATCAGTATCCCCGTTCCTGCTTTCTCCCCACATCCGTTGATTCCGTTAGCCCTAAGAGCTAAATCTAAGTCTCTCTTGAAAACATCCAGTGAATTGGCCACTGCCTTCTGTGGCAGATAATTGCACAGATTCACAACTCTCTGGGTGAAAAGGTGTTTGCTCATCTCAGTCCAAAATGGTCGACCCCTAATTGTTAAACTGTGGCCCCTTGTTCTGGACTCCTCAGTCACACTGGGTGAAGACCAGATGGAGCTGACAATGTTCGCATCTTCCACTTTAAATAAAAGCCAACTGAATTTACGGAAGGTTAGAGAAAGATGTGTATTGGTTTCTCTTTCATCTGAAGCACGGTTGACATTTGTTACAAAGAGAAATCAACTTTTATTTCAAGTAATTTAAAAGTCACTTCATTAAACGCGGGGACAAGCAGTGTGGAGATTGCATTCTTAACTACTTTCAGTGACACATCCGTGGGCTCCACTGAACAAGGTCCTGACAGGATATCCCCTAGGATAATGAGGGAAGTTGGTGTAGAAAGAGCAGGGGCTATGACAGAAATATTTCAAATGCCATTAGAAATGGGAATAGTGCCGGAGGATTGGCGTACTGCGCAGCATCGTGTTTTTCAACTTTTTATGTTTTTTTAGTATGTTTTAATGTATGTGTTTTAATGTTTCTCTGTGTGTTTTGTGTGGGGTTGGTGTGGGTGGGGGTGGGGTGAGGGGGAAACCGCTTCGGTCGCCTCCTCCACGGAGCGGCGACTTTTTCCAGGTCGCCTCCCCCGTGGCCTAACAACAAGGATCGGCGCGGCCTTTCCCGGAGACGCGCCCGCGCTCCAGCGGCGGACGCAGCGGGGACTCTCGGCGTGGAGCGGGCGACTCGCCAGAGGGTCCGTGGCAGCCGGCAGCCTGAAGCCGCGGTCTGCAGAGTTCCAGCTGGCGCGGCGTCTGCAGCCCGGGATCTCACGTTGGGGACCCGGGAGAAGAAGAAGCTTCCACCGCCGGCCCGCGGCCAACTTCTACCGCGGACCCGGCGTGGACTTACCATCAACCCTGGGCGGGGAGCTTCGACCGCCGGCCCTGCAGTCTGCGGTGCTTCTGGCTGCGAATTTTAAATCATCAACGGCCGGCCTGCGGCCTACACCAGCCTGAAGCCGCGGTCCCCGGTGAGGAAGAGCCGAATCTGGACTGACTCTGGACTCTGGTCCCGACCACGGGGGGAAATGGAGGAGGACTGGCCAAATTTTGTGCCTTTCACCAAGTGATGAATGCTGTGGCGGATGTTTGTGTTAACTTTTTATTGAGTTTTGTGTGCTCTTTCTCATTGTATCGCTGCTGACATATTCATTTCACTTGCACTTTATGTGCAATGTGACGAATAAATTGTATTGTATTGTATTGTATTGTATTGTATGTTGTTCCATTGTTTAAAAAGGGTTCTAAGAGTAAACCTAGCAATTATCGACCTGTTAGTTTGACGTCAATGGTGGGCAAATTAATGGAAAGGATACTTAGAGATAATATATATAAGCATCTGGATAAACAGGGTCTGATTAGGAACAGTCAACATGGATTTGTGCCTGGAAGGTCATGTTTGACTAATCTTCTTGAATTTTTAGAAGATTCGGTAAATTAATGAGGTTAAAGCAGTGGATGTTGTCTATATGGACTTCAGTAAGGCCTTTGACAAGATTCCTCATGGAAGGTTGGTTAAGAAGGTTCAATTGTTGGGTATTAATGTTGGAGTAGCAAGATCAATTCAACAGTGGCTGAATGGGAGATGCCAGAGAGTAATGGTGGATTGCTGTTTGTCAGGTTGGAGGCCGGTGACTAGTGGGGTGCCTCAGGGATCTGTGTTGGGTCCACTGTTGTTTGTCATGTACATCAATCGTGGTTAGAGTGAAAAACGTCACTGTTTTTTTATTGAGAAGAGCTATCATGTTATGTATTGATCGCAGGTCGCTTTACCTACTCTGGTCTCAGAGCCGGTGATTCCAACCACGGCAGCGTCCTGAATGCAGAGATGTGTGAGTTTACTGAGACCAATGTGACGATACAATTGAGTCTGGTTTAAGTTTTTAGTTCAGAGTCAATGCCGAAGGCAGACCAAACATCTTAAACAGAGATTGGTCAGATACAGTGAGAAATCATGTGAAATAATCATTGAATTTTATTTTAAATGAATGTACCTGCATGTTATACAGTTTAGTTTGGAGATACGGCGCAGATAGTCCACTGAGTTCGCACCGACCAGCGATTTTATTATTTTCCTATTTGTCAATTTGTGCCCGAGTATTTGGTGGCCAATCACCCGTTGTCTCCAAGCGGGTTGCGTCCAATCACCAACCAGCTTGACTGAAAATTCCCGTCCAATCAACAATTCGGTCTCCTCCCGTCCAATGAACCGCTGTCTCCAAGGGCATTGTGTCCAATCACATAATGCAGTTTAATGGTAATTAGCTGCTACGGTAAAGGTTGGAAGGCAGCGGAGCTACTGACAGTCAAACGGGAGCAGGAGAGATTCAGACAGTGTATAATCCATAGCACCATAGTGTACAATTTCATAATATATACTAAATAACAGGGAAGACACACCTTGGCTGGGAACCTGGGGTCCACCAAAATTGTTCCCAATTGGGCCCCGCACATCCTAAGGCCGGTCCTGCACAGAAGATGTAGATAGGACATGCCTGAACACCATACTGTTATTACATTAAATAAGTGGTTATACATATATAGAGTTGTGGACAGACAACATTCCCGTCAGTGTGTTGGCAGGAAACATGTTGGGGGAGTCCAGAGCCAGAGGCCACAGTATAAGTATAAGGCTAAGCCATTTAGCACGGAGATGAGGAAAAACTTGTTCACACAGAGAGTTGTGATTCTGTGGATTTCTCTGGCTCAGAGAGCGATGGAGACAGGTTCTCTGGATGCTTTCAAGGCAGATAATTCTACAGATTCAGAACGTTCTGAGTGCAAACGTTTTTCCTCATCTCCGTTCAAAATGCCTCACCCCTTATTCTTAAACTGCGGACCCTGGTATTGGACTCCACCAACATGTTTCCTGCCTCAAGTGTGTCCCAACGCTTAATAATCTTACATGCGTCAATAAGATCCAATTTCATCCTTCTAAATTCCAGAGTGTACAAGCCCAGTCGCTCCAATCTATCAACATATGATTGTCACGTCATGCCGGGGATTAACCATATAAACCTACGCTGCACTCCCACACGAGCAAGAATGTCTGCCTCAAGTTTGGAGACCAAAACTGCACTCAAGAGAGTGGGGGAGAGGGGGGAGGGGTAGAGGTGGAGAGAGGCTGAGAGAGAGACTCCTCTTGGGAGCATAGAAGATAGTGAGGGGGAAGAGAGAGAGAGAGAGAGAGAGAGAGAGAGAGAAGGATAGAGAGAGGAGGAGAGAGAGAGAGAGAGAGAGAGAGAGAGAGAGAGAGAGAGAGAGAGAGAGAGAGAGAGAGAGAGAGAGAGAGAGAGAGAGAGAGAGAGAGAGAGAGAGAGAGAGAGAGAGAGAGAGAGAGAGAGAGAGAGAGAGAGAGAGAGAGAGAGAGAGAGAGAGAGAGAGAGAGAGAGGAGGAGAGAGAGAGAGAGAGAGAGAGAGAGGCGAGAGAGAGAGAGAGAAATGGGGGGGAGAGAGATAGAGAGAGAGAGGAGAGTGAGAGAGAGAGAGGGAGAGAGAGAGAGAGAGGGAGAAAGAGAGGGAGAGAGAGAGAGAGAGGGAGGGAGAGGGGGGGAGAGGGACGGAGAGAGAGAGAGAGAGAGGAGAGAGGGGGGTGGAGAGGAGACTGGGGGGGGGGGGGGGGGTGGGGGGAGAGAGAGAGGGAGAGGGAGGGTGGAGAGGGGGTGATAGAGGGGGAGAGAGAGGAGGGGAGTGCGTGTGGGGCCTATCAGAGTGTTTCTCAAAGTACATCGATAAGGCATGTTAGATAGACATGCCATTTTGTGTCTGTTCCTCTCTGAGTAAAGTGAGACATAGCGTACAAGTATCGCACAATAGGCCACTAAACTCCCCCCCTCCGCCCCCCTCCCCCCACCGAACGAGGTCAGAGCGGCATCTACTATTGCAACGTTTAAGAAACATTTAGACCAGTAAATGGATAGGGCAGGTTGAGAGGGATATGGGCCAACCACGCGCAGGTGGGACTGGGTTTGAAGGGTCATATTGCATTGGAGAGGACGAGTTGGGCCGGAGATTTTACTCCGTGGCCCCATGACTCTCAGACACTATGGTATGCGACACGGGACCATGGGGGAAGGGCACACCAGACGGTCCAGTCACTGGTGGGAGAATGGACAACAATTCTGGGGATGGGTATACCAGACGGAACACGTTCAAGAGGCAGATCTGAACCGCGGATGGAGATGGCACCAGTGGTCCCAGTGTGTATTTCACCGCCACTGGGATGGGCTCAGGGCGCGGATTTATTAATGAGCCGAAACACTGAGGCGAGCGGATATTTCACCGCGCTCTTCACCTGCTCCCTGAACTTGGACTGGGTCGCCGCGTAAATAAATGTGTTCGTGCAGCAGCTGAGATTCCTCATCAAATACCCGACGTAGGCAAAGATCCATTCAGAATCATTCAGATCATTTCCAATTGCTGTGATCTGATAATAGACGAAGAATACAACATACGTCAGCCACAGGAGGATGAAGCTGCCGGAGATGGTGAAGAGTAAAACCACAGACCTCCTCCTGCTCTCCATCTCCGGGTCACTGCGGTTCTCCCCCTTGCTCTCACCCCTCAGCCCCTTACGGACCCGACTGGCCACTAAAATGTGCCGGACTGTCAGAGCGTTGAGCAGCAGGATTACAGCGAAAGGGAGGAGCGGAGTTAAAACCGTGTCGATCCAGTCAAATGCCACCCACCCGGGGTCAGTGTAATAACTGTCCACCTCAACACAGCCCCACGGGACATTGTCGATGATTGTGTGGGTTTCCTGTGTGAAGTAGCGGGGAACGTTTTTCAGACAGAGCAGAACGCCGGCTGTTGCGAGAACCGCAGCCGCAGTTTTCCCGCTGCAATATTTAGTTTTCAGCTTCTGGCAACAAATGGCGACAAACCGATCAAAGGTGAAAGTGACGGTGAACCAGACAGAACAGTCTGTCGCTGCAAACGACAGTACAACGTTAACACTGCACACAGGGTAGATGGAGAGGAAACTCCAATTAAAGTAATGGTATTTGATCCGATACAAAATGACCTCGGTGATCAGGACCAGTAGATCGGCCGCTGCCATGGCCACCAGGTAGCGAGTGGTAGGGGGAACGGAAACTGGACATTTACTGAACACGTTCTCTCCGGGGCTGAACACCGGCCCGACTTTCAGCTAAAGATCAGGAGTGTTGCAGTCGGTGCGCGGCTGCTGCAAGTTTAACAATGTCAGATGCTGCTCCGACTGTGCCCGACCTGCCTGATTCAGGGGAGAAAAGATAAGGCGACGAACGGGCGGGGTAAAGGGCTGGGGAGGGAACGAGCAGCACCCGCTACAATAGCGAAATGCTCCTTCCTATAGTTAACCCTGCTCACAGTTCTGATGGGGCCGGTTTCACAGACTTAGGAGATCGATCCAATGTTTGACCAACATCAAGTCAAGTCTAGTCAAGTCAAGTCTATTCGTCACATACACAAACGAGATGTGCAGTGAAATGAAAAATGGCAATGCTCGCGGACTTTGTGCAAAAAGACAAACAAACAAACAGACTACAAACAGAATTGAACAGAATCACATATTATTTTTCATATTAAATATTGTGGGCGGAAGGAAAAAGGGAAAAAACAGATTTTTTTTAAAGCAGTAGAGTGGTATAGTAAAGTTCGCCCCTGGTGAGATAGGAGTTCACAGTCCTAATGGCCTCTGGGAAGAAACTTAAACTCCTTCTCAACCTCTCCGATCGCACAGCATGGCAACGGAAGCGTTTGCCTGCCCCTAGCAGCTGGAACAGTCCGTTGCAGGGGGTGTGTGGAGAGGTTCTTCCATGATTTTATTGGCTCTGGAGTTGCACCTCCAGATGTATAAGTTTCTGGAGAGGGGCGAGTGAAGTTCCATAGTGCGTTCGATTTCTGGTCCACGCACTGAACTCTCTGCAGAGCCTTATTGTCCTGGTCCTTAGAGCAGTTTCCCAAACCAGTGGTCATTTTCCAAACCAGATGCTTTCCAATATTCCGGACAAAGAGCTTTCCACAGCCGCTAAGTAGAAGCACTGGAGGATCCTCGGGGGACCTCTCTGAATTTCCCTTTGTTTCCCTCACGAGTGGTTGCTGTGGCGTGTGAATATCCATGTT
>NW_026575937.1:0-23544 GCF_028641065.1 Leucoraja erinaceus | reverse complement strand
TGCTGCTGCCGGAGAGTCGGAGGCTCTCTACAGGTCTGTGGACGACGGCGCCGAGCCCACGGCTCCCTGGGGGGGAGACCGCTTTTCGGGGCTTCTGCGGTGGCGACTTCTCCCGCCCGAGTTGCGGGGTCGAAGAGCTCCTGGAGCGGGGCCTACATCACTGCCCCGCGCGGCTGGAATGGCCGCGGACTTTGCGAGCGCACACCGGGGGCTCCAACATCAAGACCCGGTGTGCGACCTCGCACCACCCGGCGTGGCTTCAATGGCCGCTGGACAATCGCCATCGCCAGCCGGGGGCTATGACTTTGACTCTGACATCGGGGGGGGGGGGGGAGTGCAGTGGAGAGATACGTTTATTTGGCCTTCCATCACAGTTATGTGATGGATGTTTATGTTAAATGTAATTATGTTGTGTCTGGGGTCTATTTGTGTGTATTGTATGGCTGCAGAAACGGCATTTCGTTTGGACCTCCAGGGGTCCAAATGACAAAATTGATTCTGATTCTGATTCTGATTCTGATCTGTGGAGAACATGGATAGGTGACGTTTCACAGTGTGCTGGAGTAACTCAGCGGGTCAGGCAGCATCTGTGGAGAACATGGATAGGTGACGTTTCAGAGTGCTGGAGTAATCCAGTGGGTCAGGCAGCATCTGTGGAGAACATGGATAGGTGACGGTTTCGGTCGGGACCCTTCTTTACTCTCCAGGTGCTGCCTGACTCAATGTGTTCCTCCAGCACTTAGTGTTTTATCAGCATTCCAGCATCTGCAGTTTCTTGTGACGTGACTTTGTTGCATCTTGCAGCTTTATTAACAGTTTAATTACTTGTCAATGGTTACGGTTGATGTGTGAGTAACTGTATCATTGGTTTCTACAAGTTCTATATATGTCAACAGACAGGTTAACAGTCAGTGTTGTTCTATGTAATACTAGATAAACATTATAGTGTAAAACCAAAGTCCACAGTGCAGCCAAAGACAAGGTCCATAAAGATCTGTGCATCTACCCGATCTATTCCTCTCATGATTTCATACAGAGGGTGGTGAATCTGCAGAATTCATTGCTGTGGAGGCCAAGTCAATGGATATTTTTTAAATTTGGAGTTTGATAGATTCTTGATTAGTACGAGTGTCAGGGGTTATGGGGAGAAGGCAGGAGAATGGGGTTAGGAGGGAGAGATAGACCAGCCGTGATTGGGTGGCGGAGTAGACTTGATGGGCCGAATGGTCTAATTCTGCTCCTAGAACTTATGAAATTAATGGCTCTGTTTAAGAAAGAACTGCAGTTGCTGGAAAAATTGAAGGTAGACAAAAATGCTGGAGAAACTCAGCAGGTGAGGCAGCATCTATGGGGCGAAAGAATAGGTGACATTTCGGGTCGAGATCCTTCTTCAGACTGATCATGGCTCGTGTGTAGGATATTGCTAGTTTATGGGGTGATCGCTGGTCGGGACGGGCTGAATAGCCTGTTTCCATGCTGTACCTCTAAAATGTAAAGTTTAAAGCCTAATGAAATAATGGTTTAAAGTCCCAAATACCTCACATTTCATTTGCTGAAGATAGACACAAAATGGTGGAGTAACTCAGCGGGACAGGCAACATCTCCAGAGAGAAGGAATGGGTGACGTTTCAGGTTTTAGACCCTTCTTCAGACTGAGAGTTAGGGGTGGGATAGAGATATGGAAGGGTAAGGTGTGAAAATACAGATCAAAGGGGACTGCGGCCAAGGAGATGTAGAAGGGGAAGTTGACAACGAGGCTTACAATCAGTAATATTTAATCAGGAGGACAGCGGAACTAATGGGAGAACTAGGGTGGGGGAGTGATGCTGAGTCATAGTCACAGAGTGATACAGCGTGGAAACAGGCCCTTCGGCCCAACTTGCCCACACCAGCCAACACGTCCCATCTACACTAACCCCACCTGCCTACGCTTGATCTCACCAATGTAGAGCAGCTGACACCTAGAGCAGCGAATGCAATAGATGAGGTTGGAGGAGGTGCAGGTGAACCTCTGCCGCACCTGGAAAGACTGCTTGGGTCCTTGGATGGAGTCAAGGGGGGCTGTAAAGCGACAAGTGTAGCATTTCCTGCGGTTGCAAGGGAAAGTGCCTGGGGAGGGAATGGTTTGGGTGGGAAGGGACAAATTGACCAGGGAGTTACGGAGGGTGCGGTCTCTGCGGGAAAGCAGACGGGAGGAGATGGGAAGATGTGGCCAGTGGTGGGATCCCATTGGAGGTGGCGAAAATGTCGGAGGATTATCTGTTGTACGTGATGGCTGGTAGGGTGGAAGGTGAGGACAAGGGGGACCCTGCCCTTGTTACGCGTAGGGGGGATGGGGAGTGAGAGCAGAGTCACGGGGTATAGAAGTGACCCTGGTGAGAGACTCACCTATAGTAGAAGAGGGGAACCCCCCTTCCCTAAAGAATGATGACATCTCCAATGCCCTGGTGTAGAACACCTCACCTGGGTGCAGATGCGGCGTAGACAGAGGAATTGGGAGTAGGGGATAGAGTCCTTACAGGAAGCAGGGTGAGAAGATGTGTGGTCCTGATAGCCATGCGAGTCAGTGGGTTTGTTAAACATTCTTATACTTTGTTAAACTTTCTTAAATATCTCATTTGCAAATCTATTTTTCGTTCCAGAAAATGTCTTCCACGTTGTCCACAAATGGAACTGAAGAAACACCCTTCATTATCGATCTGGACACAATTTCATGTGTAAGAAGAGAGTTTGTGACCATGAAGACCATCACGGCGGTGGTCTACAGCCTGGTGTGTCTCTTGGCCGTGACGGGGAATGTACTGGTGTTGGTGGTCATCCTTCACAACCGCCGCTCCATCTCCTCCACGGACGTCTACCTGCTCCATCTGGCCACGGCCGACCTGCTCTTTGCCCTCACCCTGCCCTTCTGGGCAGTGGACGCCGTGTCTCCCTGGGTGTTTGGTGACGCCATGTGTAAGGTGATCAGTATGTTGCAGGAGGTGAACTTTTACAGTGGCATCCTGCTGCTGGCCTGCATCAGCGTGGAGCACTACCTGGCCATTGTCCGCTCTGTCCAGTCGCACGGCCACAAGAGGTCGTGGATGGTCAAACTGGTGTGTGCCATCGTCTGGCTCGTGGCCCTGCTCCTGTCCTCGCCCGTCCTCGACAATGAAGTATTCTACGGCAATAAAGTTAACCGGTCCGTCTGTAACGAGGAACACGACGGTGATTTTGACAAACCGTGGAAACTGGGCATCAAAGTTTGTCGCCTGGTCATCGGCTTCCTCGTGCCGCTGGCCACCATGGTCTTCTGCTACTCCGTCACTGTGTGGAAACTGTGCCAGACCAAGGGCTTCCAGAAACAGAAAGCCATGAAGGTCATCATCGCGGTGGTGCTGGCCTTCCTGGCGTGCTGGCTGCCCTACCATCTAACCATGGTTGTGGACATGCTGGTGAGAGTCGAACACATCGACGTCTCCTGCATCCAACGTGACCACTTGGACAGGGCCGTGCTGGCCACCCAGTGCTTGGCCTTTCTTCACAGCTGCATCAACCCAATCCTCTACGCCTTCATCGGGGTGAAGTTCAGGAGCAACCTGGTCAAACTCCTGGCTCATAAAGAGAAGCGAAGAATCCCAATTCAATAAATCACGCTCATCCTCAGTCACTGAACAGACATCCACCACCATTTAGACAGCTCCCCACCCCACTACCCTATCCCCAACCCATCCCCTCCTCCACCACCCCACCCCTTCCCAACAAAAGACACAAATTGCTGGAGCATCTCTGCATCTCTGGAGCACATGGATTGGCGAGGTATCATGTCCTTGGAGCAGAAATTAGACCATTCAGCCCATCAAGTCTACTCTGCCATTTGGTCATGGCTGATCGATCTCTCCCTCCTTACCCCATTCTCCTGCCTTCTCCCCATAACCCCTGACACCCGCACTAATCAGGAATCTATCTATCTCTGCCTTAAAAACACCCATTAATATCTGCAGTTCCTTCCTACTAGAATTTCTGGCAAGTCTCCAGTGACTTCTACTGAGCTCCGCAGAATCACCATATTGGGATGTGTCCAATCTGAATGTGGCACCAATAGCGATACAGCATGGAAACAGGCCCTTCGGCCCAACTTGCCCACACCGACCTACATGGCCAATATACAAGGCCCGTGTTTGGCCTAGATCCCTCCAAACCGGTCCTATCCATGTACCAGTCTAAATATCTCTTAAACGTTGTGATAGTCCCCCCTCATATACCTTTTCCAGCAGCTCGTTCCAGACACCCACCACCCTTTGCGTAAAAAGGTTGCCCCTCAGGTTCCTATTAAATCTTTCCCACATCTTAACCTTATGTCCTCTGGTTTTTGATTCCCCTACTCTGGGCAAAAGATGATCTCATTCTCCTCTCTCTATCCCCCTCATCATACTCAATTCTATAAGATCACCCCTCATCCTCCTGTGCTCCAAGGAATAAAGTCCTAGCCTGCTGAACCTCTCTCGAAAACAGTTCAGGTTCTTGAGTCATGGGAATATGCCTGTAAATGAAATTGTCCAAGAACCACTGTATCAATGGAGCGCTGGAGATGATGAAGACACACATGGTGTCCATCCATAGACAAAGACAAAGACAAAGTCCACTATGGGTGAACGAGGGTACGGTCCGGTTCACCTCCACCCCATTGCAGACACTGGACTCATAATAACCCGAAACCTAAAGATATGTTGACTCAACACTTCACGCTGCCTCGGGAAAGCAGCCGACATCATCAAAGACGTTTCCCTGTCCCACCCTGGTCATTCCTTCTTCTCCCCGCTCCCGTCCGGCAGAAGGTACAGAAGCTTGAAAGCGCGCACCACCCGACTCAGGAACAGCTTCTTCCCCTCTGTTATCAGGCTTGTGAACGGTCCTTCCATGAGCTAGGGTACTGACCGATTCACCTCCACCCCATTGTGGACATTGGAATTTGTCTCTGGAACTGATGTGCTATAATGCAGAGAACAATATCTTCCCGTTTGCTCCACCTATTGGACTGAGTTACTCCAGCACTCTGTGAAACTTCACCTATCCATGTTCTCCACAGATGCTGCCTGACCCGCTGAGTTACTCCAGCACTCTGTGTCCTTGTGTGTGTTCACCAGTATCTGCAGCTCGAGGTTTCTACAACAGAGTGGTTTGTTTTTCCTGTTTCTGCCTGGAACCGTGAGCTTGGCTTCAATAAGCGGGCTTTGCTTCAACATCTATTCTGTACGGTTGCTGTGAAATAAAAGACCTTTGGTTTCCACCCGGCCTCGATTCTCCTGCTCATTCAGTTGGTCTTCAACATAACTCACTGAACAGTGAAAAGCCCGGATAGTGGATGTTTCCATTAGTTGGAGAGTCTAGGACTAGAGGGCACAGCCTCAGAATTAATGGATGGCCCGGGGCTGCAAGATGGGATGCAAGAAATTGCAGAGTTGTAGATGTGGCCCAGTCCCTCACACAGAACCACACTCCCCACCATTGTAGATGTAGCCCAGTCCATCACACACACCACACTCCCCACCATTGTAGATGTAGCCCAGTCCATCACACAGACCACACTCCCCACCATTGTAGATGTAGCCCCGTCCATCACACACACCACACTCCCCACCATTGTAGATGTAGCCCAGTCCATCACACACACCACACTCCCCACCATTGTAGATGTAGCCCAGTCCATCACACCATCGACCCCATCTACACTTCACGCTGCTTCGGGGTCGGTTGAGGTGGCTACGGTAGTTACATGTAAAAGACACAGGAAGAGAGAGACACACACAGCAAGCTGGAATAAGAAAGACTCAGCAGGACAGGCTGTATCTCTGGAATAAGTGTACATATTAGACTTACCAATTCAAAATGGAAGTGCTGGACTAGATTAGAGTATTTTCAGTTTTAGACTGTGGTTTTGGAGTTCAGTGTGAAGTTATCTCTGTCGGATGCTGGTGACGGATGTGTTACACACAGAGCAAGTTTCCTGCTTATCCGTTACTCAATAAAAAAGCAAATGTTGGAGGAAATATTTATCTTTCAAATGAACAACACGAGATTGTGACAGAATTCACAGGCCAAAGGTTTGGTCAAGGGTGTGGTGTGGTGATAGACAACAGGTGTAGGAGTAGGCCATTTGGCCCATCGAGCCAGCACCGCCATTCAATGTGATCATGGCTGATCATCCCCAATGAGTACCCCGTTCCTGCCTTCTCCCAATATCCCCCGACTGCTATCTTTAAGAGCCCTATCTAGCTCTCTCTTGAAAGTATCCAGAGAACCGGCCTCCACCGCCCTCTGAGGCAGAGAATTCCACACACTCACAACTCGGTGTGAAAAAGTGTTTCCTCGTCTCCGTTCTAAATCAAGTCAAATCAAGAGAGTTTATTGTCATGTGTCCCAGATAGGACAATGAAATACTTGCTTGCTGCAGCACACCAGAATGTTGTAAACATCAATACAGAACAGATCAGTGTGTCTAAGTAAGTAAGTTTATTGGCCAAGTATTCACATTCAAGGAATTTGCCTTGGTGCTCCGCCCACAAGTAACAACATGACATACAGTGACAGTTACGATTGACTCAGAAAACACTAAACATTAATAACAGTACAAAATTAATGATAAAACACCATTGATCAAGCATGTGAACCAACAAAATACCAGATCAAAGGGAGGCTACAGATTTTTGGCTGTTGAGTCGAGCAACTACTCGTGGATAAAACCTGTTTTTATGTCTGGCTGTGGCAGCTTTGACAATCCGGAGTCGCCTTCCAGAGGGAAGTGATTCAAAGAGTTTGTGGCCAGGGTGAGAGGGGTCAGAGATGATCTTGCCCGCTCACTTCCTGGGCCTTGCAGTGTACAGTTCAATGGAGGGAAGGTTGCAGCCATGTAGCCGGAAGGCAGAGGATTGGGAAACTTTCATAAGACAACGGGAGGAAACAAAACGGGCGATACGGGCTGAAAAGATGAAGTACGAGAGGAAGCTGGCCAGGAACATAAAGAAGGACGGTAAAAGCTTCTTTAGTTATGTTAAGGGAAAAAGAGTAGCAAAGTCAAATGTGGGTCCCTTGAAGGCAGACACGGGTGAAATTATTATGGGCAACAAGGAAACATAGAAACATAGAAATTAGGTGCAGGAGTAGGCCATTCGGCCCTTCGAGCCTGCACCGCCATTCAATATGATCATGGCTGACCATCCAACTCAGTATCCCGTACCTGCCTTCTCTCCATACCCTCTGATCCCCTTAGCCACAAGGGCCACATCTAACTCCCTCTTAAATATAGCCAATGAACTGGCCTCAACTACCCTCTGTGGCAGAGAGTTCCAGAGATTCACCACTCTGTGTGAAAAAAGTTCTTCTCATCTCGGTTTTAAAGGATTTCCCCCTTATCCTTAATGGCAGAAGAGTTGAGTAGGTACTTTAGATCTGTCTACACTAAGGAAGACACAAACAATTTCCCAGACGTACTGGAGGACAGAGGATCTACGGGGGCAGAGGAACTGAAATAAATTTTCATTCGGCGAGAAATAGTATTGGGTCGGCTAAATGGGACTGAAGGATGATAAATCCCCTGGGCCTGATGGTGTGCATCCCAGGGTCCACATGGAAGTGGCTCTAGATATAGTGGACACATTGGTGATCATTTTCCAATGTTCAATAGATTCAGGATCAGTTCCTATGGATTGGAGGACAGCTAATGTTATCCCACTTTTCAAGAAAGGAGCAAGAGAAAACGGGCAATTACAGACCAGTTAGCCTGACATCGGTGGTGGGAAAGATGCTGGAGTCAATTATTAAAGAGGTAATAATGTGGCATTTGGATAGCAGTAAAAGGATTAATCCAAGTCAACATCGATTTATGAAAGGGAAATCATGCTTGACTAATGTAAACTTTTTAGAGGATGTGACAAGTAAAATGGATGAAGGGGTGCCAGTGGATGTAGTGTATCTAGACTTTCAGAAAGCCTTTGATAAGGTCCCGCACGGGAAACTGGTGACTAAAATTAGAGCACATAGTATTAGGGGTGGGGTGTTGACATGGATAGAAAATTGGTTGGCAGACCGGAAGCAACGAGTAAGAGTGAACGGGTCCTTTTCAGAATGGCAGGCAGTGGTGAGTGGAGTGCCGCAAGGCTCGGTGTTGTGGCCGCAACTGTTTACCATATATATTAATGATTTGGAATGTTGGCCTTCATAACAAGAGGATTTCAGTATTGGAGTAAAGAGGTTCTTCTGCAGTTGTATAGGGCTCTGGTGAGACCACATCTGGAGTATTGTGTACAGTTTTGGTCTCCTAATTTGAGGAAGGACATGATTGTTATTGAGGCAGTGCAGCGTAGGTTCACGAGATTGATCCCTGGGATGGCAGGACTGTCATATAAAGGAAAGATTGAAAAGACTAGGCTTGTATTCACTGGAGTTTAGATGAGGGGGGATCTTATATAAAATTACAAAAGGACTGGACAATCTAGATGCAGGAAAAATGTTCCCAATGTTGGGCGAATCCAGAACCAGGGGCCACAGTCTTAGAATAAAGGGGAGGTCATTTAAGACTGAGGTGAGAAAAAACTTTTTCACCCAGATAGTTGTGAATTTATGGAATTCCCTGCCACAGAGAGCAATGGAGGCCAAGTCACTGGATGGATGTAAGAGAGAGTTAGAAAGAGCTCTCGGGGCTAGTGGAGTCAAGGGATATGGGGAGAAGTCACATGTTCCCGATGTTCGGTGAGCCCAGAACCAGGAGCCACACAGTTTAAGAATAAGGTGTTAGCCATTTAGAATGGAGACGAGGAAACACTTTTTCTCACAGAGAGTGGTGAGTCTGTGGAATTCTCTGCCTCAGAGGGTGGTGGAGGCAGGTTCTCTGGATGCTTTCAAGAGAGAGCTAGATAGGGCTCTTATAAATAGCGGAGTCAGGCGATATGGGGAGAAGGCAGGAACGGGGTACTGATAGGGGGTGATCAGCCATGAGCACATTGAATGGCGGTGCTGGCTCGAAGGGCTGAATGGCCTCCTCCTGCACCTATTGTCTATTATCTTCCCCACTACCGATGTAAGGTTAACTGGTCTATAATTCCCCGGTTTCTCTCTCCTTCCTTTCTTAAAAAGTTTGGGGATTTCACATTTAATTCCCTCATCTAAATCGTTAAGAGATATTGTAAACAACTGGGGACCCAGCACCGAGCCTTGCGGTACCCCACTAGTCATTGCCTGCCATCCTGAAAAGGACCCATTAATTCCTACTCTTTGCATCCTGTCTGCCAACCAGTTCTCTGTCCATGTCAATACCCGACCCCCAATACCATGTGCTCTAATTTTGTACACTAATCTCTTGTGTGGGACCTTGTCAAAGGCTTTTTGAAAGTCCATATACCCCACATCCACTGGCTCTCCCTTATCCATTCTACTTGTTACATCCTCAAAACAAGTGGAGTTACATTGGCTACCGTCCAGTCCACAGGAACTGATCCAAAGTCGAGAGAACATGGGAAAATGATCACCAATGCATTCACGAAGTCTAAGGCCACCTCCTTGAGTACTATGGGATGCAGACCATCAGGCCCTGGGGATTTATCAGCCTTCAGTCCCAACAGTTTACCTAACACCATTTTCTGACCAATGTGGATTCCCTTCAGTTCCTCCCTCCCACTAGATCCTCTGTCCCCGAGTATTTCTGGGAGATTGTTTGTGTCTTCCTTAGTGAAGACTGAACCAAAGTATTTGTTTAACTGTTCTGCCATTTCCTTGTTTCCCATTATAAATTCACCTGTCTCTGTCTGTAAGGGACCTACATTTGCTTTCACTAATCTTTCCCATTTTACATATCTAAAGAAGCTTTTTCAGTCAGTTTTTATATTCCCCGCAAGCTTTCTTTCATGCTCTATTTCCCCCTCCTAATTAACCCCTTTGTCCTCCTCTGTTGAGTTCAACATGTCTCCCAGTCCTCTGGTTTGCTGCTTCCTCTGGCCAATTTATATGCATCTTCCTTGGGTTTAACACGATCCTTGACTTCCCTCGTCAGCCACGGTTGAGCCGCCTTCCCCGTTTTATTTTTTCGCCAGACAGGGATGAACAATTTCTGGAGTTCATCCATGCGGTCTTTAAATCTTTGTCATTGCATCTCCACCGTCAACCCTTTAAGTATCAGTTGCCCGTCTGTCCGAGCCAATTCCCGTCTCATGCCTTCAAAGTCTCCTTTCTTTAAGTTCAGGACCCTAGTCTCTGAATTAACCGTGTCACTCTCCATCCTAATGCAGAGTTCCACCATATTATAGTCACTGTTGCCCAAGGGGCTCTGCACAACAAGATCGCTAACTAATCCTTCCTCATTACACAATTGATCAAGGCAGCAAGATTTGCTGAACCACTTCTGCTTTCACTCACTTGAAGACTCACCCTCCACCTCTCCCCTCTCTCCAAAACGCAGTGAATTAGTCTCGTTGAACGCGGTTGGTTTTGTCTTCCTGAGGCTTGGCGTCTTGTAGAGACGATCGCATCCTTTCAACTGGCAGGTAAAGTCTTTTATTCACTCGCGTTTACGTTCAACTCTCTCACGTCGGGATGCATCACAGCACGGTTTGGGAACAGCTCCGTCCAAGACAGCAAGAAATTGCAGAGAATTGTGGACACAGCCCAGGCCATCACACAAACCAACCTCCCTTCCAACCTTGTAAACCTATGCTGCGCTCCCTCAATACCAAGAATGTCCTTCCTCAAATCGATGTTACACCTGACCCCTTGGCATGCACACACACCTGTACAGACCAGACATTACTACAATTGAGAACAAAGAATTTTAAAATAATCAGTACCATCCTCTCGCTAAACCACAGAGAAACCACAGGCCTCAGCGCAACTGAGAGACGGAGAATAGGCTGAACCCGAACTCAGTGGGTCGGGCAGCATCTGTGGAGAACATGGATAGGTGATGTTTCACAGAGTGCTGGAGTAACTCAGCGGGTCAGGCAGCATCTGTGGAGAACATGGATAGGTGACGTTTCACGGAGTACTGGAGTAACTCAGCCGGTCAGGCAGCATCTGTGGAGAACATGGATAGGTGACGTTTCACAGAGTGCTGGAGTAACTCAGAGGCAGCATCTGTGGAGAACATGGATAGGTGACGTTTCACAGAGTGCTGGAGTAACTCAGCGGGTCAGGCAGCATCTGTGGAGAACATGGATAGGTGACGGTTTTGGTCGGGACCCTTCTTTATTCTCGAGGTGCTCCTGACTCGCTGAGTTCCTCCAGCACTTAGTGTTTTATCAGCATTCCAGCATCTGCAGTTTCTTGTGACGTGACTTTGTTGCATCTTGCAGCTTTATTAACTGTTTAATTACTTGTCAATGGTTACTGTTGATGTGTGAGTAACTGTATCATTGGTTTCTACAAGTTCTATATAAGTCAACAGACAGGTTAACAGTCAGTGTTGTTCTATGTAATACTAGATAAACATTATAGTGTAAAACCAAAGTCCACAGTGCAGCCAAAGACAAGGTCCATAAAGATCACAGTCGCTGAGGTTAGTGCTGTGCAGTGTTCAACAGCCTGACGGTTGCTGGCAAGAAGCTGTTGTTGAACCTGGAGGTCACGGTTTTCAGGCTCCTGTACCTTCTTCCCAATGGTCACAGCGAGATGGGATCGTGGCCAGGGTGGTGTGGGTCTCTGATGATGCTGGCTGCCTTTGAGGCAGCGACTCCTGTAGATCCCTTCGATGGTGGGGAGGTCAGTACTGTGATGGACCTTCGATGGTGGGGAGGTCAGTACTGTGATGGACTGGTCAGTGTCCACCACTCACTGTAGTCTCCTTCGTTCCTGGGCGTTTGTGTTGCTGGACCAAGCTGTGATGCAACCAGTCAGTCTGCTTCCTACTGTACACGTGTAGAAGTTCAATAGAGTATTCGTCACATTGGAAAAGAGGTGGTCACAGATTAGATCTGCAGGGTCGTTTGTACCGATCTGATGCGCATTGCTTGCAAGTTGATAAGTCATAGCAACAGGTTCTACCAGTGGGGGAGACTGGAACCAGAGGCCGAAACACATCGTGGAAACAGGCCCTTCGTCCCAACTTGCCCACATCGGTCAACATTGTCCAGCTGTACTAGCCCCACCTGCCTGCGTTTGGTCCTCTCGGTCATGACTGATCATGGGTGATGCATCCTGGTCGGATGCAAGCCTGGGCGATGTAATATGTAGGAAAGGCTGTTGCTCATGCAGCACATCCCCCCCCTCTCCATGTCGCTGATCGATCCAAAGGAACAGCAGGGCCGTTACAGTTTGGCACCAGCGCTGTCGCAGGAACTGCCAGAGCGAGGTTGTAGACAACGACAAACTGCCTTAGGGCTCCGGATTTTCTTGACGTTTACTCCTGGAGCCTTTTCCATGACTGGATATGGCCACAAGGCAGTGGAGGTTTTAAATCAGAGTTTTCCCTCTCCTAGATGCACTGCCTTCGAGGCTAACGAGTCCCATCTGCCCGAGACTCGTGGGGGCGGGAGTGTCAACCTTCCTGTGCGGGTCTATAGCACCTGCCCACCGTCCATATCTCCACATCACCTTATCCTTAGTAGACTAAGCATGTCTCTAATGATGTTACTAATGTCTACAGATGCACTCTCTAATTGGGATGCAAGAAATTGCAGAGAGTTGTAGATGTGGCCCAGTCCCTCACACACACACCACACTCCCCACCATTGTAGATGTAGCCCAGTCCCTCACACAGACCACACTCCCCACCATTGTAGATGTTGCCCAGTCCATCACACACACCACACTCCCCACCATTGTAGATGTAGCCCAGTCCCTCACACAGAACCACACTCCCCACCATTGTAGATGTAGCCCAGTCCATCACACAGACCACACTCCCCACCATTGTAGATGTAGCCCAGTCCATCACACACACCACACTCCCCACCATTGTAGATGTAGCCCAGTCCATCACACCATCGACCCCATCTACACTTCACGCTGCTTCGGGGTCGGTTGAGGTGGCTACTGTAGTTACATGTAAAAGACACATGAAGAGAGACACAAAAAGCTGGAGTAACTCAGCTGGACAGGCTGCATCTCTGGAGAGAAGGTAAGACACTTGGGCAGGTACATGGATAGAAAAGAGAGTGTGGCCAGATAGATAGATTCAAGGTGTCATGGTCTCAAGGTCAGTTTATAGTCACATTTACCAATTAAGGTACAGTGAAATGGTGCGGATAAAGTTATTGACACAATGTACTGAGGTACAGTGAAAAGCTGTTGTGGCGTGCTAACCAATAATCATAGTTGGAGTTTGTGGTGTTCAAGAACCTGATGGTTGCTGTGAAGCAGCTGTTCTTGAACCTGGAGGTGACGGTTTTCAGGCTCCTGTACCTTCTTCACCATGGTAGCAGCGAGATGAGAGCGTGGCCAGGTTGGTGTGGATCTCTGATGATGTTGGCTGCCTTTTTAACACAGCATCTCTTATACTTTTCATAAGTTCATGTTGAAGGAGCAGAATTAAGCCATTCGGCCCATCAAGTCTACTCCGCTATTCAATCATGGCTGATCTATCTCTCCCTCCTAACCCCATTCTCCTGCCTTCTCCCCATAACCCCTGACAACCATACTAATCAAGAATCTGTCAATCTGCCTTAAAAATATCTATTGACGGCCTCCACAGCCGTCTGTGGCAATTAATTCTATATAGTACAAACTTTAGTCTGTAAGCCCACCCTCGGTCATGGCTGACAATATATATATTACATAGAAACATAGAAAATAGGTGCAAGGGGAGATAATTCGGCCCTTTGATCATGGCTGATCATCCACAATCAGTACCCCATTCCTGCCTTCTCCCCATATCCCTTGATTCCGCTAGCCCCTGGAACTCTATCTAACTCTTTTTTAAATTCATCCAGTGATTTGCCCTCGACTGCTTCTGAGGCAGAGAATTCCAGTCGTTCCAGGAAGTAGAGGCATTGGTGTGCAATACTATAGACTTTAGAGATACATCACGGAAACAGGCCCTTCAGCCCGCCGAGTCCGTGCGGACCATTGATCACCCCGTACACTAGCACTATCCCACACACACTAGGGACAATTTACAATTTTACCAAAGCCAATTAACCTACAAACCCGCACGTGTTTGGAGTGTGGGAGGAAACCGAAGATCTTGGAGAAACCCACGCAGGTCACGGGGAGAACGTCCCTCACAGCGACCCCCCCCCCACGCTGGGCCCTAATTGTTCTTCACGGCGGTCCCCACACGCTGGGCTCCCATTGCCTTCCCCTCCTTCCTAAAGGAACATCCTTTAATTCTGAGGCTGTGCCCTCTAGTCCTAGACTCTCCCACTAGTGGAAACATCCTCTCCACATCCACTATCCGGGCTTTTCACTGTTCGGTGAGTTATGTTGAAGACCAACTGAATGAGCAGGAGAATCGAGGCCGGGTGGAAACCAAAGGTCTTTTATTTCACAGCAACCGTACAGAATAGATGTTGAAGCAACGCCCGCTTATTGAAGCCAAGCTCACGGTTCCAGGCAGAAACAGGAAAAACAAACCACTCTGTTGTAGAAACCTCGAGCTGCAGATACTGGTGAACACACACAAGGACACAGAGTGCTGGAGTAACTCAGCGGGTCAGGAGTAACTCAGCTGGGTAACTCAGCGGGTCAGGCAGCAGCATCTGTGGTGAACATGGATAGGTGACGTATCACAGAGTGCTGGAGTAACTCAGTCCAATAGGTGGAGCAAAGGGAAAGATACAGAGTGAAGAATATTGTTCTCTGCATTATAGCACATCAGTTCCAGAGACAAAGTCCAATGTCATAGAAACATAGAAACATAGAAATTTGGTGCAGGAGCAGGCCATTCGGCCCTTCGAGCCAGCACCACCATTCAATATGATCATGGCTGATCATCCAACTCAGTATCCTGTACCGGCCTTCTCTCCATACCCTCTGATCCCCTTAGCCACAAGGGCCACATCTAACTCCCTCTTAAATATAGCCAATGAACTGGCCTGAACTACCCTCTGTGGCAGAGAGTTCCAGAGATTCACCACTCTCTGTGTGAATAAAGTTCTTCTCATCTCGGTTTTAAAGGATTTCCCCCTTATCCTTAAGCTGTGACCCCTTGTCCTGGATGTCCACAATGGGGTAGAGGTGAATCGGACAGTACCCTAGCTTATGGAAGGGCCGTTCACAAGCCTGATAACAGAGGGGAAGAAGCTGTTCCTGAGTCTGCTGGTGCGCGCTTTCAAGCTTCTGTACCTTCTGCCGGACGGGAGCGGGGAGAAGAAGGAATGACCGGGGTGGGACAGGGACACGTCTTTGATGATGTCGGCTGCTTTCCCGAGGCAGCGTGAAGTGTTGAGTCAACATATCTTTAGGTTTCGGGTTATTATGAGTCCAGTGTCTGCAATGGGGTGGAGGTGAACCGGACCGTACCCTCGTTCACCCATAGTGGACATTGGACTTTGTCTTTGTCTATGGATGGACACATAGAAACATAGAAATTAGGTGCAGGAGTAGGCCATTCGGCCCTTCAAGGCTGCACCGCCATTCAATATGATCATGGCTGATCATCCAACTCAGTATCCCGTACCTGCCTTCTCTCCATACCCCCTGATCCCCTTAGCCACAAGGGCCACTTCTAACTCCCTCTTAAATATAGCCAATGAACTGGCCTCAATTATCCTCTGTGGCAGAGAGTTCCAGAGATTCACCACTCTCTGTGTGAAAAAAGTTCTTCTCATCTCGGTTTTAAAGGATTTCCCCCTTATCCTTAAGCTGTGACCCCTTGTCCTGGATTGATACCATCTCCAACTTCACTACTACTGTTAGGTGGCCTGTACACAACACCCACCAGCGTTTTCTGCCCCTTAGTGTTTCACAGCTCTACCCATACCGATTCCACATCCTCCAACTAATGTCCTTCCTTTCCATTGCATTAATCCCCTCTCTAATCAGTAACGCTACCCCACCTCCTTTTCCTTTCTCTCTATCCCTCCTGAATATTGAATATCCCTGGATGTTCAGCTCCCAGCCTTGGTCACCCTGGAGCCATGTCTCCATGATCCCAACTATATCATAGTCATTAATAGCTATCTGCACATTCAACTCATCCACCTTATTACGAATGCTCCTTGCATTGAGACACAAAGCCTTCAGGCTTGTTTTTACAACACTCTTACCCCTTATACAATTATGTTGAAAAGTGGCCCTTTTTGATTTTTGCCCGGGTTTTGTCTGCCTGCCACTTTTACTTTTCACCTTGCTACCTATTTCTTCTACCCTCATTTTACACCCCTCGGTCTCTACGCTCACACATTTAAGAAACCCTTTCCCTTTAACTCCATCCTCCACTATCCCATTCGACACCCCACCCCCCTTATTCAGTTTAAAGCCACCCGTGTAGCAGTGGCAAACCTGCCTGCCAGAATGCTGGTTCCACACCTGTTAAGATGCAATCTGTCCCTTTTGTACAGTTCCCCCTTACCCCAAAACAGATCCCAGTGATCTAAGAATCTAAATCCCTGCCCCGTGCACCAGTTCCTCAGCCACACGTTCAGGTCCCGTATCTCCCTGTTCCTGCTCTCGCCAGCACGGGGAACTGGAAGCAAACCGGAGATAACAACCCTGGAGGTCCTGCTTTTCAACATTTTTCCGAGCTCTCTAAAGTCACGCTGCAGAATATTCATCCCCTTTTTTCCGACATCGTTTGTGCCGACATGCGCTACCACTTCCAGATGTTCACCTTCGCCCTTGAGGATTTTCTGCACTCTGTCCGTGACATCCTGGATCCTGGCACCGGGAAGGCAGCACACCATCCTCGCATCCCGTCTGTTGCCGCAGAAACCCCTGTCCGTACCTCTCGCGATGGAGTCTCCCACTACAATGGCCTTGCCTGCCTTAGGCCTTTTTGGTTTTGGCTCAACAGCCCTATTCGCATCGCAAGCCAGTCCGCCGCTCACGTCTTCTGTCCCAACAGCTTCTAAGCGGATGAACCCGTTTACAAGAGGTACACCACCCGGGGACGTTGGAATTCCATGCTTCCCTCCCTTTCTCACCGTCTCCCACCTTCTCTCTTCCAGTACCTTAGGTGTAACAATCGTACTGTAGGACTTGTCGAGGAACGACTCGGTTTCTCGTACGAACCGGAGGTCATCCACTTGCTTCTCCAGTTCCCCAACACGGCCCTTCAGGAGCTCTACCTGGATGCACTTTTCACATTTGTAGCAGCCAGAGGCACCAGCGGTATCCTTGACCTCCCACATACTGCAAGCATCGCACTGAATCAGCTTGCCTGACATCTCCTTCTTTCGTCTCTCCCTCTCAAGCGTATTGCGTGCTCTCCTCTCCTAAGACTCTTGAGCCAAAGACTCTCACTTCCCTCACAAGGCCGCTCACTCACTGCCGCTCGCTAAGAGCTGTCCTGCTTAAATTGACTGATAAATTGCCTGATTTACCAATTTACAAAGCAAATTCCTCAGTTTTCAACTGTTTTCACCCCTCTGACTCAGGTTCTTGGACACTTTCATTTACAGGCATATTCCCAGGACTCAAGAACCTGAACTGTTTTCGAGAGAGGTTAGGCAGGCTAGGACTTTATTCCTTGGAGCACAGGAGGATGAGGGGTGATCTTATAGAATTGAGTATGATGAGGGGGATAGAGAGAGGAGAATGAGATAATCTTTTGCCCAGTAGGGGAATCAAAAACCAGAGGACATAAGGTTAAGGTGTGGGAAAGATTTAATAGGAACCTGAGGGGCAACCTTTTTACACAAAGGGTGGTGGGTGCCTGGAACGAGCTGCTGGAAAAGGTAGATGAGGGGGGACTATCACAACGTTTAAGAGATATTTAGACTGGTACATGGATAGGACCGGTTTGGAGGGATCTAGGCCAAACACGGGCCTTGTATATTGGCCATGTAGGTCGGTGTGGGCAAGTTGGGCCGAAGGGCCTGTTTCCATGCTGTATCACTCTGGGTGCCACATTCAGATTGGACACATCCCAATATGGTGATTCTGCGGAGCTCAGTAGAAGTCACTGGAGACTTGCCAGAAATTCTAGTAGGAAGGAACTGCAGATATTAATGGGTGTTTTTAAGGCAGAGATAGATAGATTCTTGATTAGTGCGGGTGTCTTGTTATGGGGAGAAGGCAGGAGAATGGGGTAAGGAGGGAGAGATCGATCAGCCATGACCAAATGGCAGAGTGGACTTGATGGGCTGAATGGTCTAATTTCTGCTCCAAGGACATGATACCTCGCCAATCCATGTGCTCCAGAGATGCTGAGTTGCTCCAGCAATTTGTGTCTTTTGTTGGGAAGGGGTGGGGTGGTGGAGGAGGGGTTGGGTTGGGGGGAGGGTAGTGGGGTGGGGAGCTGTCTAAATGGTGGTGGATGTCTGCCCAGCGACTGAGGATGAGCGTGATTTATTGAATTGGGATTCTTCGCTTCTCTTTATGAGGCCTTTATGAGCCAGGAGTTTGACCAGGTTGCTCCTGAACTTCACCCCGATGAAGGCGTAGAGGATTGGGTTGATGCAGCTGTGAAGAAAGGCCAAGCACTGGGTGGCCAGCACGGCCCTGTCCAAGTGGTCACGTTGGATGCAGGAGACGTCGATGCGTTCAACTCTCACCAGCATGTCCACAACCATGGTTAGATGGTAGGGCAGCCAGCACGCCAGGAAGGCCAGCACCACCGCGATGATGACCTTCATGGCTTTCTGTTTCTGGAAGCCCTTGGTCTGGCACAGTTTCCACACAGTGACGGAGTAGCAGAAGACCATGGTGGCCAGCGGCACGAGGAAGCCGATGACCAGGCGACAAACTTTGATGCCCAGTTTCCACGGTTTGTCAAAATCACCGTCGTGTTCCTCGTTACAGACGGACCGGTTAACTTCATTGTCGTAGAACACTTCATTGTAGAGGACGGGCGAGGACAGGAGCAGGGCCACGAGCCAGACGATGGCACACACCAGTTTGACCATCCACGGTCTCTTGTGGCCGTGCGACTGGACAGAGCGGACAATGGCCAGGTAGCGGTCCACGCTGATGCAGGCCAGCAGGAGGATGCCACTGTAAAAGTTCACCTCCTGCAACATACTGATCACCTTACACATGGCGTCACCAAACACCCAGGGAGACACGGCGTCCACTGCCCAGAAGGGCAGGGTGAGGGCAAAGAGCAGGTCGGCCGTGGCCAGATGGAGCAGGTAGACGTCCGTGGATGAGATGGAGCGGCGGTTGTGAAGGATGACCACCAACACCAGTACATTCCCCGTCACGGCCAAGAGACACACCAGGCTGTAGACCACCGCCGTGATGGTCTTCATGGTCACAAACTCTCTTCTTACACATGGACTTGTGTCCGGATCGATAATGAAGGGTGTTTCTTCAGTTCCGTTTGTGGACAACGGGAAAGACATTTTCTGGAACGAAAAATAGATTCGCAAATGAGATATTTAAGAAAGTTTAACAAAGTATAAGAATGTTTAACAAACCCACTGACTCCCATGGCTATCTGGACCACACATCTTCCCACCCTGCTTCCTGTAAGGACTCTATCCCCTACTCCCAATTCCTCTGTCTACGCCGCATCTGCACCCAGGTGAGGTGTTCTACACCAGGGCATCGGAGATGTCATCATTCTTTAGGGAAGGGGGGTTCCCCTCTTCTACTATAGATGAGGCTCTCACCAGGGTCACTTCTATACCCCGTGACTCTGCTCTCACTCCCCATCCCCCCTACGCGTAACAAGGGCAGGGTCCCCCTTGTCCTCACCTTCCACCCTACCAGCCATCACGTACAACAGATAATCCTCCGACATTTTCGCCACCTCCAATGGGATCCCACCACTGGCCACATCTTCCCATCTCCTCCCGTCTGCTTTCCGCAGAGACCGCACCCTCCGTAACTCCCTGGTCAATTTGTCCCTTCCCACCCAAACCATCCCCTCCCCAGGCACTTTCCCTTGCAACCGCAGGAAATGCTACACTTGTCGCTTTACAGCCCCCCTTGACTCCATCCAAGGACCCAAGCAGTCTTTCCAGGTTCGGCAGAGGTTCACCTGCACCTCAGTTGCACCTCCTCCAACCTCATCTATTGCATCCGCTGCTCTAGGTGTCAGCTGCTCTACATTGGTGAGATCAAGCGTAGGCAGGTGGGGTTAGTGTAGATGGGACGTGTTGGCTGGTGTGGGCAAGTTGGGCCGAAGGGCCTGTTTCCACGCTGTATCACTCTGTGACTATGACTCAGCATCACTCCCCCACCCTAGTTCTCCCATTAGTTCCGCTGTCCTCCTGATTAAATATTACTGATTGTAAGCCTCGTTGTCAACTTCCCCTTCTACATCTCCTTGGCCGCAGTCCCCTTTGATCTGTATTTTCACACCTTACCCTTCCATATCTCTATCCCACCCCTAACTCTCAGTCTGAAGAAGGGTCTAAAACCTGAAACGTCACCCATTCCTTCTCTCTGGAGATGTTGCCTGTCCCGCTGAGTTACTCCACCATTTTGTGTCTATCTTCAGCAAATGAAATGTGAGGTATTTGGGACTTTAAACCATTATTTCATTAGGCTTTAAACTTTACATTTTAGAGGTACAGCACGGAAACAGGCCGTTCAGCCCGTCCCGACCAGCAATCACCCCATAAACTAGCAATATCCTACACACGAGCCATGATCAGTCTGAAGAAGGATCTCGACCCGAAATGTCACCTATTCTTTCGCCCCATAGATGCTGCCTCACCTGCTGAGTTTCTCCAGCATTTTTGTCTACCTTCAATTTTTCCAGCAACTGCAGTTCTTCCTTAAACAGAACCATTAATTTCATAAGCTTGGAGCAGAATTAGGCCATTCGGCCTATCAAGTCTACTCCGCCATCCAATCACGGCTGATCTATCTCTCCCTCCTAACCCCATTCTCCTGCCTTCTCCCCATAACCCCTGACACTCGTACTAATCAAGAATCTATCAAACTCCAAATTTAAAAAATATCCATTGACTTGGCCTCCACAGCAGTCTGTGGCAATGAATTCTGCAGATTCACCACCCTCTGTATGAAATCATGAGAGGAATAGATCGGGTAGATGCACAGAGTCTCTTGCCCAGAGTAGGGGAATCGAGGACCAGTGGACAAAGGTTTAAGGTGATGTGGAGATATGGACAGTGGGCAGGTGCTATAGACCCGCACAGGAAGGTTGACACTCCCGCCCCCACGAGTCTCGGGCAGATGGGACTCGTTAGCCTGAGAAGGCAGTGCATCTAGGAGAGGGAAAACTCTGATTTAAAACCTCCACTGCCTTGTGGCCATATCCAGTCATGGAAAAGGCTCCAGGAGTAAACGTCAAGAAAATCCGGAGCCCTAAGGCAGTTTGTCGTTGTCTACAACCTCGCTCTGGCAGTTCCTGCGACAGCGCTGGTGCCAAACTGTAACGGCCCTGCTGTTCCTTTGGATCGATCAGCGACATGGAGAGGGGGGACGTGCTGCATGAGCAACAGCCTTTCCTCCATATTACATCGCCCAGGCTTGCATCCGACCAGGATGCATCACCCATGATCAGTCATGACCGAGAGGACCAAACGCAGGCAGGTGGGGCTAGTACAGCTGGACAATGTTGACCGGTGTGGGCAAGTTGGGACGAAGGGCCTGTTTCCACGATGTGTTTCGGCCTCTGGTTCCAGTCTCCCCCACTGGTAGAACCTGTTGCTATGACTTATCAACTTGCAAGCAATGCGCATCAGATCGGTACAAACGACCCTGCAGATCTAATCTGTGACCACCTCTTTTCCAATGTGACGAATACTCTATTGAACTTCTACACGTGTACAGTAGGAAGCAGACTGACTGGTTGCATCACAGCTTGGTCCAGCAACACAAACGCCCAGGAACGAAGGAGACTACAGTGAGTGGTGGACACTGACCAGTCCATCACAGTACTGACCTCCCCACCATCGAAGGTCCATCACAGTACTGACCTCCCCACCATCGAAGGGATCTACAGGAGTTGCTGCCTCAAAGGCAGCCAGCATCATCAGAGACCCACACCACCCTGGCCACGATCCCATCTCGCTGTGACCATCGGGAAGAAGGTACAGGAGCCTGAAAACCGTGACCTCCAGGTTCAACAACAGCTTCTTGCCAGCAACCGTCAGCCTGTTGAACACTGCACAACACTAACCTCAGCGACTGTGATCTTTATGGACCTTGTCTTTGGCTGCACTGTGGACTTTGGTTTTACACTATAATGTTTATCTAGTATTACATAGAACAACACTGACTGTTAACCTGTCTGTTGACTTATATAGAACTTGTAGAAACCAATGATACAGTTACTCACACATCAACAGTAACCATTGACAAGTAATTAAACAGTTAATAAAGCTGCAAGATGCAACAAAGTCACGTCACAAGAAACTGCAGATGCTGGAATGCTGATAAAACACTAAGTGCTGGAGGAACTCAGTGAGTCAGGCAGCACCTGGAGAGTAAAGAAGGGTCCCGACCGAAACCGTCACCTATCCATGTTCTCCACAGATGCTGCCTGACCCACTGAGTTACTCCAGTACTCTGTGAAACGTCACCTATCCATGTTCTCCACAGATGCTGCCTGACCCGCTGAGTTACTCCAGTACTCTGTGAAACGTCACCTATCCATGTTCTCCACAGATGCTGCCTGACCCGCTGAGTTACTCCAGCACTCTGTGAAACGTCACCTATCCATGTTCTCCACAGATGCTGCCTGACCCGCTGAGTTACTCCAGCACACTGTGTGTACTTTTTCTACAAGCACCTTAATTCCTCGTGTCAACATCTGTGGGTGGAATGGACAGACGACGTTTCGGGTCGGGACCCTTCTTCAGATGTTAGTTAGTTAGTTTAGTTTATTGTAACGTGTACTGAGGTACTGTGAAAAACGTTTTTGTTGCGTGCTATCCAGTCAGTGGAATGACTACACATGATTACAATTAAGAGACTAATGTTTAGTCCAGTAAAGTCCGATCAAGGATAGTCTGATAGTCTCCAATGAGGTAGATGGGAGGTCAGGACCGCTCTCTAGTTGGTGAGAGGACGGTTCAGTTGCCTGATAACAGCCGGGAAGAAACTGTCCCTGAATCTAGAGGTGTGCGTTTGTTTTCACACTTCTGTACCTCTTGCCCGATGGGAGAGGGGAGAAGAGGGAGTGACCGGGGGTGAGACTGGTCCTTGATGATGCTGCTGGCCTTGCCGAGGCAGCGTGAGGTGTAGATGGAGGCGATGGAAGGGAGGTTGGTTTGTGTGATGGTCTGGGCTGTGTCCACAATTCTCTGCAATTTCTTGCTGTCTTGGACGGAGCTGTTCCCAAACCGTGCTGTGATGCATCCCGACGTGAGAGAGTTGAACGTAAACGCGAGTGAATAAAAGACTTTACCTGCCAGTTGAAAGGATGCGATCGTCTCTACAAGACGCCAAGCCTCAGGAAGACAAAACCAACCGCGTTCAACGAGAACAATTCACTGCGTTTTGGAGAGAGGGGACAGGTGGAGGGTGAGTCTTCAAGTGAGTGAAAGCAGAAGTGGTTCAGCA
>NW_026575936.1:0-23735 GCF_028641065.1 Leucoraja erinaceus | reverse complement strand
TGGCTTTTAGGGGGCGCAAAAGATAGAATAAGTCAAGGGAATTCTGAATGGTGAGTGAAGAGATCGGGAAGAGAGGTATAGTTACAGGATCAAACTAATTACTATACACATTCAAGTGATTGGTGGTAAGCAATGGGATCTGTACTCGATTCGTGGACGAAAAATACTCATTAGAATAATAGACATCGAAGAATTATATCTGAATACTTAGAAACTAAACTATCATAATAGGTCAATTGTAATAATGTAATAAACTCTATATTCTAGAAACAATAGAAACATTAGCAATTAAGGTGTCTCATCTCGCCATTCGGAAATTCTAGTGTCCCCCGCCCTCAGTTACTCACTGCAGAATGTACAACGCCATTACATATGATCTGGATTTAATAAACGTACATATTCACAGTAATGCAATTATATACATAATCAAAATGAATCCTCACATTAGACAAAAGTGAAACATATAAATCAAATATTAAATATAGACAATGAACTGGACCTCAACTACCTTCCTATGCGGCAGAGAGTTACAGAGATTCACCACTCTCTGTGTGAAAAAGGTGCTTCTCATCTCGGTTTTAAAGGATTTCCCCCTTTAGCCTTAAGCTGTGACCCCTTGTTCCTGGACTTCCCCAGCATCGGAAACAATCTTAGTATAAACCAAGTCTATCCAGTCTTTCTTCATAATACAGTCCTGACATCCCAGGAATCAGTCCGGTGAACCTTCTCTGCACTCCCTCTCTGGCAATAATGTCCTTCCTCAGATTTGGAGACCAAAACTGTACGCAATACTCCAGGTGTGGTCTCACCAAGACCCTGTACAACTGCAGTAAACCTCCCTGCTCCTATACTCAAATCATTTTGCAATGAAAGCTAACATACCATTCGTTATAAGACCGCCCCTCATCCCACCTGCGCTCCAACGGAATAGAGACCCAGGACCCTGCTCACCTCTCCCGTAGCTCAGGCACCTGAGTCCCGGCAACATCCTCGTAAAAAATGTTCTCACCGACGTTCCTAGTTTTCCCGCTCTCTGTCCCCGCAGGAGAAGTACAAGATGACACTTGACCATCGTTCCACCATCTTCCAGAACCTCAACGGTGCTTTGGGTAAGTTTGACCTTGTTTCAATAAAATACTTTAATAAGATTTAACGCAAAGTTCGGGCAAAGCAATCAAGACTTTATTTAAGAGCGCCACATATAGCGATCGCCATTGAAACATAGAAAATAGGTGCAGGAGGAGGCCATTCGGCCCTTCGAGCCAGCACCGCCATGGCTAATCGTCCCCAATCAATAACCCAACCAATAACCGAGGATGGGATACTGAGTTTTGGTCTCCTAATCTGAGGAATGGTATGTTAGCATTCATAGCAAAAGGATTTGAGTATAGGAGCCGGGAGGTTCCACTGCAGTTGTACAGGGTCTTGGTGAGACCACACCTGGAGTATTGTGTACAGTTTTGGTCTCCTAATCTGAGGAAAGACATTCTTGCCATAGAGGATTTGAGTATAGGAGCAGGGAGGTTCTACTGCAGTTGTACAGGGTCTTGGTGAGACCACACCTGGAGTATTGCGTACAGTTTTGGTCTCCTAATCTGAGGAAAGACATTCTTGCCATAGAGGGAGTACAGAGAAGGTTCACCAGACTGATTCCTGGGATGGCAGGACTTGCATATGAAGAAAGACTGGATAGACTCGGCTTGCACTCGCTAGAATTTAGAAGATTGAGGGGGGGATCTTATAGAAACTTACAAAATTCTTAAGGGGTTGGACAGGCTAGATGCAGGAAGATTGTTCCCGATGTTGGGGAAGTCCAGAACAAGGGGTCACACACACACACACAGTTTAAGGATAAGGGGGAAATCTTTTAGGACCGAGATGAGAAAATCATTTTTTTTTCACACTCAGAGAGTGGTGAATCTGTGGAATTCTCTGCCACAGAAGGTAGTTGAGGCCACACAGTTCATTGGCTATATTTAAGAGGGAGTTAGATGTGGCCCTTGTGGCTAAAGGGATCAGGGGGTATGGAGAGAAGGCAGGTATGGGATACTGAGTTGGATGATCAGCCATGATCATATTGAATGGCGGTGGAGGCTCGAAGGGCCGAATGGCTCTTAGCGGCTCGTAACGCTAACGGCAGGCGCTCGGGAAGACTCGTGAAGATTTTTCAACGCGTTTGAAAAGTGTCCACGAGAGCCCCGAGTACCGACGAGCGGCCATTTTACCGTAAATCTCCGCGTTCGAATTGGGGCAAAACCCGGGGAGAACTCTTGGAAGGAACTCTCTCTTAAATCCATCCAGTGACTTGGCCTCCACTGCCCTCTGTGGCAGGGAATCCCACAAATTCACACAACTCTCTGGGTGAAAAAGTTTTTTCTCACCTCAGTCTTAAATGGCCTCCCCTTTATTCTAAGACTGTGTGTGTGTGTGTGGCCCCTGGTTCTGGACTCGCCCAACATTGGGAACATTCTTCCTGCATCTAGCTTGCAGGAGATACTACTGCTCTGTGGCTATCAAACTGTACAACTCCTCCCCCTTCTGCGGTGGGGTGGACTGAGACTGACCCCCTCCCCCCCCCCTCAATCTTTGCAAACCCCCCAATCCTCTCCACTCACAACTTTAATTTCATGTTTGATGGGCCCTGCTGTGTTGTTATGACTGTTGGCCGACCAATCTCCCTCCTGCGATGAATAAGGTTCTAACGTTAGCGTGTCACGGTTTAACTGTTGCTCCTCCGCCCGTTAGATGAGGTGGTGCTGAAGTTTGAGAGGGGGAATTCCAGAGTTCGGAACATCGCCCAGGATACCTTGCCGGTGGTCATCCATGGCAACGGGCCCACCAAGGTAACGAGATACCGGTTGTGGTGTAACTGTGTGTGTGTGTAACTGTGTGTGTGTGTAACTGTGTGTGTGTGTGTGTAACTGTGTGTGTGTAACAGTGTGTGTGTAACTGTGTGTGTGTAACTGTGTGTGTGTAACGGTGTGTAACTGTGTGTGTGTAACTGTGTGTAACTGTGTGTGTGTGTGTGTAACTGTGTGTGTGTGTGTGTGTGTAACTGTGTGTGTGTGTGTGTAACTGTGTGTGTGTGTGTAACTGTGTGTGTGTGTAACTGTGTGTGTGTGTGTGTGTGTGTGTGTGTCTGTGTGTGTGTGTGTGTAACTGTGTGTGTGTAACTGTGTGTGTGTGTAACTGTGTGTGTGTGTGTGTGGTGTGTGTGTGTGTGTGTGTGTGTGTGTGTGTGTGTGTGTGTGTGTGTGTGTGTAACTGTGTGTGTGGGTGTGTGTAACTGTGTGTGTGTGTGTGTGTGTGTACTGTGTGTGTAACTGTAATGTGTGTGTGTGTGTGTGTGTGTGTGTGTGTAACTGTGTGTGTGTGTGTGTAACTGTGTGTGTGTGTGTGTAACTGTGTGTGTGTGTGTAACTGTGTGTGTGTGTGTAAGTGTGTGTTAATGTGTGTAAGTGTGTGTGTGTGTAACTGTGTGTGTAACTGTGTGTCTGTGTGTGACTGTGTGTGTGTGTGTGTAACTGTGTGTGACTGTGTGTGTGAGTGTGTGTGTGTGTGTAACTGTGTGTGTGTGTGTGTGTGTGTGTGTGTAACTGTGTGTGTGTGAGTGTGTGTGTGTCTGTGTGTGTGTGTGTAACTGTGTGTGTGTGTAACTGTGTGTGTGTGTGTGTAACTGTGTAACTGTGTGTGTGTCTGTGTAAGTGTGTGTGTGTGTATCTGTGTGTGTGTGTAACTGTGTGTGTGTGTAACTGTGTGTGTGTGTAACTGTGTGTGTGTGTGTGTAACTGTGTGTGTGTGTGTGTGTGTGTGTGTGTGTGTGTGTGTGTGTGTGTGTGTGTGTGTGTGTGTGTGTGTGTGTAACTGTGTGTGTGTGTGTGTAACTGTGTGTGTGTAACTATGTAACTGTGTGTGTAACTGTGTGTGTGTAACTGTGTGTGTGTGTGTAACTGTGTAACTGTGTGTGTGTGTGTGTTTGTGTGTGTAACTGTGTGTGTGTGTAACTATGTAACTGTGTGTAACTGTGTGTGTGTGTAACTGTGTGTGTGTGTAACTGTGTGTGTGTAACTGTGTGTGTGTATAACACTGGGTAGACAAAAATGCTGGCGAAACTCAGCGGGTGCAGCAGCATCTATGGAGCGAAGGAAATAGGCAACGTTTCGGGCTGAAACCCTTCTTCAGACTGTATAACACTGGGGTGCAGTACCAGTGTAGACGGGGCTTTCCGACGCCTCACTAGATCTCGACTGTATCGTTCACCGGGACGTAACGCTGAGGCTCTACAAGGCGCTGGTCAGGCCACATTTGGAACACTATGAGCAAATCCGGGCCCCGTATCTGAGCAAGGATGTGCCGGCTCTGGGGAGGGTCCAGAGGAGGTTTACAAGAACGATCCCAGGAATGAGTGGGTTAATGTACGATGAGCGTTTGTCGACACTGGGCCTGTACTCGCTGGAGTTTAGAAGGATGAGGGGGGACCTCATTGAAACTCACAGAATAGTGAAAGGCCCGGATCGAGTGGATGTGGAGAGGATGTTTCCACTAGTGGGAGAGTCTAGAGTCTAGGACCAGAGGGCACAGCCTCAGGATTAAAGGATGTTCCGTTCCTTTAGGAAGGAGATGAGGAGGAATTTCTTCAGCCAGAGGGTGGTGAATCTGTGGGATTCTTTGCCACACAGACGGCTGTGGAGGCCACAAGTCAGTGGGTATTTTTAAGGCAGAGATACAGATAGATTCTTGATTAGTGCGGGTGTCAGGGTTATGGGGAGAAGGCAGGAGAATGGGGTTGGGAGGGAGAGATAGAACGGCCATGATTGAATGGCGGAGTAGACTTGATGGGCCGAATGGCCTGATTCTACTCCTACCCCTTATGAACATGAACGCGTGTGTGCACACACGCACACACACACACCAAAATCTTACACTTCCAGCGGCGGAAGTCCGCAGGAACTGAAGGACGGAGACGTGTGGTGCATCCGTCACCGTTACTGAAACCAGCGCCACTGCATCGCTAATTAATAATGGCTGCCTGTTCCATTTCACAGCTCCAGCTGAATTATCTAGGGAACTACATTCCCAACGCATGGACCCACGACAATGGCTGTGGGATTTGTGAGGAAGATATGTTGGACCTCTCTCAGCTCCAGGTACCACGCACGCACGCGCACACACACACTCACCACACACACAGACACACTCACGCGCACACTCACACACCCCACATACCACACACTCACACACACACACACACACACGCACACACACACACACACACACGACTCGCACACACCACACACACTCACTCACACTCACACACACTGCATACCACACACATGCACACATGTCTGGTACATACACACACACACACGCACGTTCTCACACACACACACTCCCCCATCTGTGACCACAGTGCCTGCCCCTCGAACGTGTTTCTCCTCTCCCCCCCCCCCCCCCCCCCCAGTGTGTCATATTCATGCCCCTCTCAGTCCCTCCCCTTATTCTCAGTGTGTGTATTGTGGGTCCCTTTGTGTGTGTGTGTGTGAGTATTTACAGGGGTGTGTGTCTATTTAGTGTGTGTGTGTGTGTATTATTTACAGGGTGTGTGTGTGTTATGTATGTGTATTTACAGTCGGGTTTTAGTGTGTTGTGTGTGTCTATTTACAGGGTGTGGTTCTATGTACAGGGGGTGGTGTGTGTGTATTTACGGGGTGTGTGTGTGTGTGTGTGTATTTACAGGGGGTGTGTGTGTGTGTGTGTCTATTTACAGGGGGTGTGTGTGTGTGTGTGTGTGTCTATTTACAGGGTGTGTGTGTGTGTGTGTGTATTTACGGGGGTGGGGGGGGGTGTGTGTGTGTGTGTATACAGGGGGTCCCGGGGTGTGTGTGTGTGCGCATTTTCCGGGGGTCCCGGGGTGTGTGTGTGTGTGTATATATTTATGTGTGTGTGTGTATATGTGTATGTACGTTTGTATGTGTGTGTGCGTGTGTGTGTATGTACGTGTGTTTGTGTGTTTAGATGTGTATATGTGTGTGTGTGTGTGTGTGTGTACAGGGTGTGTGTGTGTGTATATTACATGGTGTGTGTGTGTGTGTCTATTATATATTTGTGTGTGTGTGTGTGTATGTAGGGGTGTGTGTGTGTGTGTGTGTGTGTATGTGTGTATGGGTGTGGGGTGTGTGTGTGTGTGTGTGTGTATTTACAGGTGTGTGTGTGTGTGTGTGTGTGTGTGTGTGGGGTGTGTGTGTGTGTGTGTGTGTGTGTCAGGGGGTGGTGTGTGTGTGTGTGTGTGTGGTGTGTGTGTGTCTATTTACAGTGTGTGTTGTGTGTGTGTGTGTGTCTATTTACAGGGGGTGTGTGTGTGTGTGTGTGTGTGTGTGTGTGTGTCTATTTGTGTCTGTGGGTGTGTGTGTGTGTGTGTGTGTGTGTGTGTCTGTGTGTGTGTGTGTGTGTGTGTGTGTGTGTGGGGGTGTGTGTGTGTGTGTGTGTGTGTGTGTGTGTGTGTGTGTGTGTGTGTGTGTGTGTGTGTGTGTGTGTGTGTGTGTGTGTGTGTGTGTGTGTGTGTGTGTGTGTGTGTGTGTGTGTGTGTGTGTGTGTGTGTGTGTGTGTGTGTGTGTGTGTCTATGTGTGTGTGTGTGTGTGTGTGTGTATTTACAGGGGGTGTGTGGTGTGTGTGTGTGTGTGTCTATTTACAGGGGGTGTGTGTGTGTGTGTGTGTGATATTTACAGGGGTGTGTGTGTGTGTGTCTATTTACAGGGGGTGTGTGTGTGTGTCTATTTACAGGGTGTGTGTGTGTGTGTCTATTTACAGGGGGGTCTGGGTGTGTGTGTGTGTGTGTCTATTTACAGGGGGGTGTGTGTGTGTGTGTACAGGGGGGTCTGGGTGTGTTACAGGGGTGTGTGTGTGTGTGTGTGTGTGTCTATTTACAGGGGGTGTGTGTGTGTGTGTGTGTGTGTGTGGTGTGTGTGTGTGTGTGTATGCGTGTATGCGTGTGTGTGTGTATGCGTGTATGCGTGTGTGTGTGTGTATATTTACAGTCTGGGTGTGTGTGTGTGTGTGTGTGTGTCTATGTACAGGGGGTGTGTGTGTGTTGTGGGTGTGTGTGTGTGTATTTACAGGGGGGTGTGTGTGTGTCTATTTACAGGGTGTGTGTGTGTGTCTATTTACAGGGGGGTCTGTGTGTGTGTGTGTGTCTATTTACAGGGGGGTCTGTGTGTGTGTGTGTGTGTCTATGGGGGTGTGTGTGTGTGTGTGTCTATTTAGAGGGGGGTCTGTGTGTGTGTGTGTCTATTTACAGGGGGGTGTGTGTGTGTATTGAGTCTATTTACAGGGGGTGGTCTGTGGGTGTGTGTGTGAGTCTATTTACAGGGTGTGGTGTGCGTATTTACAGGGGGGGTCTGGGTGTGTGTGTGTCTATTTACCGGGGGTCTCGGGCAGTGTATCGGATGTTCCTGAGGTCGGTGGGGTTTGTGGCCCTGTGTTGAGCCGATGTTTTAGACGCTCCGTGTTTGCCCCCCTCCCCCCCCAGGACGAGGAATATCCCCACGTCACCATCGGCGTCTTCATCCTGAAACCCACGCCCTTCTTCCTGGAGTTCCTGCAGCGGCTGGTGATCATGGATTATCCTCACGACCAGCTGAGCCTCTTCATCTACAACAGGGGTAGGTGGATCACCCCCCCCTCCCCTCCCCCCCCCCCCCCCCCCCTCCCCCCCCCTCCCCTCCCCTCCCCCCCCCCCTGTGTGCGTGTGTGTGTGATTGTGAGTGATTGTGCATGTGTGTGAGTGCGAGAGTGTGAGTGATTGTGCAAGTGTGTGTGAGTGCGTGTGTGTGAGTGCGTTGTGCAAGTGTGCGTGTGTGTGAGTGATTGTGCAAGTGTGTGTGTGTGTGTGCGTGTGTGTGTGTGTTGTGCAAGTGTGTGTGTGAGTGTGGTGTGAGTGTGTGTGTGTGTGATTGTGTGAGTGCGTGCGTGTGTTGAGTGATTGTGCAAGTGCGTGTGTGTGATTGTGCAAGTGCGTGCGTGTGTGTGAGTGATTGTGCAAGTGCGTGTGAGTGATTGTGCAAGTGCGTGTGTGTGAGTGATTGTGCGTGCGTGTGTGTGATTGTGCAAGTGTGTGAGAGTGTGTGAGTGATTGGAGCAAGTGCAAGTGTGCTGAGTGATTGTCGTCCAGTCCTTGTCTTGCCCGCCTTGTGATGTGATGGGGTGGGGGGGGGGGGGTCTCGTTGCACCTTTGCCCGCCGCTGATGAACCCCAGGCAGCGTGGGTATGGGGCTGGGGGCCGGGCGAGGGTCTCGGGCAGTAAACGTTGACCCTTTGTACACAGGAGGTTCACCATGAGAAACACATCCAGCAGTTCTGGGAGGAGCACGGTGACGACTTCTACCATGTGAAGGTGGTGGGGCCTGAGGAGGACATGACCGAGGGAGAGGCCAGGGACGATGGGGCTGTGAGTCTGGGGGGGGGGGGGGGGGGGGGGGGGGAGGGGGAGTGAGGGGGGGAGAGGAGGAGGAGAGGGAGAGGGGAAGAGGGGAAAGGGAACTGGGACTGGGGGGGGTGCAGAGGGGGGGAGGGGGAGGGTTGAGGGAGGAGAAGGCAGAGAGGGAGGTGCGAGGCCAGAGACAGGGCCTGAGGGTCTGGGTGGTCTTTGAGAGGGGCCAGGGGAGGGGAGTGAGGGGGGGGGGGGGGAGAGGTGAGAGGCCTGGAGAGGGAGGGCTGTGAGTCTGCGGAGGAGGGGAGGGAAGGGGGGAGGAGGGAGGGGAGGGGGGACGGGGAGGTGAGGTGAAGGGGAGGGAGGGGGGGGAGAGGCATAGTGACAGGGCTGCCGAGAGGGGAAGAGATGGGGAGGGGGGTGAGGGAGTGAGGGGGGAGGAGGGTGAGGAGAGGCCAGAGACAGGGCTGTGTGTCTGGGGGGCAGAGAGGGGGGAGGGGAGGGGGGAGGAGAGGGAGGAACTGAAGGGAGCAGGGAGGGGGAGAGGCCTGGGACAGGGCTGTGAGTCTGGGTGCAGAGTGGAGGGGAGGGGGAGGGAGTGAGGATGGGAGGAGGGGAAGAGCCTGGGGCAGGGCTGTGAGGTCTGCAGAGGAGGGGAAGGAAGGGGGGAGAGGGGAGGGGGGTGAGGAGAATGAGGGGGGGGGGTGGGGAGGAGAGGCCAGGGACAGGGCTGTGAGTCTGCGGAGGAGGGGGGTGGAGGGGAGGGGAGGGGCGCGGCGACAGGGCTGTGAGTCTGGCATTGGGGAGGAGGAGAGGTGAGGAGGGCGGAGGTTGTGGGAGGGGAAGGGGGGGGTCCCATGTTTGAGAGGGGGGGGAGGGAAGGAGAGTGTTCGTGGGGGGGGGGGGGGGGAGTCTGTGTGGGGGGGGGGGGGGGGGCGGTGTTGCCGTGGGGACGGTGGCCACTAACGTCCCCCCTTCTCTCCCCCCCCCCCCCCCCCCCCCCAGGAACCCTTTGTCGCCAAGATGTGGACACTGTGATTACTACCTCAGCATGGACTCTGATGTTGCCCTCAACACACCTGGCCTCAGGCCCTACGCATTCTCATCGAGCATAACAGGTACCCCTCCCCCCCCCCGACCCCGCTCCTTCTACTACCCCCCCCTCTCCCCCCCCCCACCCTCTCCATCTCACCCCCTCCCTGTATGATCTATAACTAGATTCTCTAGACTGTGTCGGGTTAACTAGATTCTGTAGACTGTGGGATGAAATAGATTCTGTTGACTACATGAGGTTAACTTAAGGGGTTGGACAGGGCTAGATGCAGGAAGATTGTTCCCGATGTTGGGCAAGTCCAGAACAAGGGGCCACACACACACGCAGTTTAAGGATAAGGGGCAAATCATTTAGGACCGAGATGAGATGAGAAAAACATTTTTCACACACAGAGAGTGGTGAATCTGTGGAATTCTCTGCCATAGAAGGTAGTTGAGGCCACACAGTTCATTGGCTATATTTAAGAGGGAGTTAGATGTGGCTAAAGGGATCAGGGGGTATGGAGAGAAGGCAGGGATGGGATACTGAGTTGGATGATCAGCCGTGATCATATTGAATGGCGGTGCAGGCTCGAAGGGCCGAATGGCCTCTACTCCTGCACCTATTGTCTATATTTCTATTTTTCTAACTAGATTCTGTAGACTGTGAGATGGTCTAACTAGGTTCTGTAGACTGTGAGATGTTCTAACTAGGTTCTGTAGACTGTGAGATGTTCTAACTAGGTTCTGTAGACTGTGAGATGTTCTAACTAGGTTCTGTAGACTGTGAGATGTTCTAACTAGGTTCTGTAGACTGTGAGATGTTCTAACTAGGTTCTGTAGACTGTGAGATGGTCTAACTAGGTTCTGTAGACTGTGAGATGTTCTAACTAGGTTCTGTAGACTGTGAGATGTTCTAACTAGGTTCTGTAGACTGTGAGATGTTCTAACTAGGTTCTGTAGGTTCTGTAGACTGTGAGACTGTGAGATGTTCTAACTAGGTTCTGTAGACTGTGAGATGTTCTAACTAGGTTCTGTAGACTGTGAGATGTTCTAACTAGGTTCTGTAGACTGTGAGATGTTCTAACTAGGTTCTGTAGACTGTGAGATGTTCTAACTAGGTTCTGTAGACTGTGAGATGTTCTAACTAGGGTTCTGTAGAGACTGTGAGATGGTTCTAACTAGTTATGTAACTGTGATATTTTATAACTGAGGTTCTGTAGACGTGAGATGTTCTAACTAGGTTCTGTAGACTGTGAGATGTTCTAACTAGGTTCTGTAGACTGTGAGATGTTCAAACTAGGTTCTGTAGACTGTGAGATGTTCTAACTAGGTTCTGTAGACTGTGAGATGTTCTAACTAGGTTCTGTAGTAGACTGTGAGATGTTCTAACTAGGTTCTGTAGACTGTGAGATGTTCTAACTAGGTTCTGTAGACTGTGAGATGTTCTAACTAGGTTCTGTAGACTGTGAGATGTTCTAACTAGGTTCTGTAGACTGTGAGATGTTCTAACTAGGTTCTGTAGACTGTGAGATGGTCTAACTAGGTTCTGTAGACTGTGAGATGTTCTACTAGGATCTAGGTTCTAACTAGGTTCTGTAGACTGTGAGATGTTCTAACTAGGTTCTGTAGACTGTGAGATGTTCTAACTAGGTTCTGTAGACTGTGAGATGTTCTAACTAGGTTCTGTAGACTGTGAGATGTTCTAACTAGGTTCTGTAGACTGTGAGATGTTCTAACTAGGTTCTGTAGACTGTGAGATGTTCTAACTAGGTTCTGTAGACTGTGAGATGTTCTAACTAGGTTCTGTAGACTGTGAGATGTTCTAACTAGGTTCTGTAGACTGTGAGATGTTCTAACTAGGTTCTGTAGACTGTGAGATGTTCTAACTAGGTTCTGTAGACTGTGAGATGTTCTAACTAGGTTCTGTAGACTGTGTGATGTTCTAACTAGATTCTGTAGACTGTGAGATGTTCTAACTAGATTCTGTAGACTGGTGTTGAACTAGATCAAGTGTTCCCAAGCCGAGGTAAATATAACCACAGGGGATACATTTCACCTACCCAGGGGCTAGATTTGTTGATCTGGATTTGTACATGTTTTTTTGTCATTGACTGGACTGTGTTTGGTTCTGGTATACCGGTGTAATCTGTTCAACATTAGTTGCTCATCAATAAGTTAAATAACATTGTGTTTACTAGAATGTTGCCTGGGTTTCAGCAACTAAGTTACAGAGAAAGGTTGAACAAGTTAGGTCTTTATTCTTTGGAGCGCAGAAGGTTAAGGGGGGACTTGATAGAGGTTTTTAAAATGATGAGAGCGATAGACAGAGTTGACGTGGAAAAGCTTTTCCCACTGAGAGTAGGGAAGATTCAAACAAGGGGACATGACTTGAGAATTAAGGGACTGAAGTTTAGGGGTAACATGTGGGGAACTTCTTTACTCAGAGAGTGGTAGCTGTGTGGAATGAGCTTCCAGTGAAGGTGGTGGAGGCAGGTTCGTTTTTATCATTTAAAAATAAATTGGATAGTTATATGGATGGGAAGGGAATGGAGGGTTATGGTCTGAGCGCAGGTAGATGGGACTAGGGGAGATTATGTGTTCGGCACGGACTAGAAGGGTCGAGATGGCCTGTTTCCGTGCTGTAATTGTTATATGGTTGTTATATGGTTAAGAAGGAACTGCAGATGCTGGAAAATCGAAGGTCCACCACAAAAAAGCTGGAGGAACTCAGCGGGTGCAGCAGCATCTATGGAGCGAAGGAAAAAGGCAACGTTTCGGCACGAAACGTTGCCTTTTTCCTTCGCTCCATAGATGCTGCTGCACCCGCTGAGTTCCTCCAGCTTTTTTGAGCAGTTAAATAACGTTGTTACGCGCTATTAAAGTTGCCGGGGGGGTAAACGTGACGAAAAAAGGTTTGAAATCGTTGAACTAGACTCTGTAGACTGTGGGGTTGAAATAGATTCCGGCGTTCTGGTGGCCCAGCTTCGGGGCTGAGACGGCACTCCGGTGAGGACGGCCCGACTCGGGGCTGAGGCAGCCCGAATCCAGCGCTCGGCCGCGGGCCAGTGGGCGACACCGTCGGGAGCTCGCAGGTCACGGGCTGGTGACCTGTTTCCCGGAGCTCCCGCGGCAACAGCTGCGTCCGCTGGACTGGAGGGCGGCAGCTTCGACCGCCCCCGGGCCGCGGGGTCGGTTGAGCCGCGGGCTGAGTTACCATCGCCCGGTGGGGTAACAACATATCGCCTCAGCGCAGAGGGGGAATGAGGAGGGAAGAGACAGCAACCTTAAGACGTTTGCTACCATCACAGTGAGGAGGTGCCTGGTGAACTAACTGTGGTGGATGATTATTTGTGTTTAGTGTGTGTCTTGTTAGTTATTATTATACGTATGACTGCAAGCAACGACATTTCGTTCAGACCGAGGTCTGAATGACAAATCAAGGATCTAATCTAGATTCTGTAGACTGTGTGATGGTTAACTTAGGTATGTTGCATAGTCTACGTGAAGCGTCGTTGAGAATCTGCCCCAGCCCGTGTGTGCGCGATTTTGGCGCTGTTTAGAGGGGGCGGGTTTAAAACGCGATTTTTACTAGGCTGTTGCAATCGAAAATGTTCAGCCTAGTAAATCATTAACGAAAAATCGCTGAAAGACCCCGTCGCAAAAGGTATTATTAGTTTTTATGGCCTTGTATAATAGTTATAGTAGTTTAAAAATCACTCTCTAAACCCGCAAACTCTCGCAGCCCCAGGGTTTTATAAAGCAAACAATTAAAGGTATGTACCTTATTTTTACATTAAAAAGGGCTTCTTAAGAACCCTTTATACAAAGTTTAATGTTGCGAGTAGCTAATTTTGGGCTCTTTATATCCCGCAGTATTTTTCTGGGCAATTGAGGGCACAAATCCACTGCAATGTGAACGTTCTAAACCAGCGCGTTCACAGGAACCCACTAGAAAGCTGATTTAAAATGGACTTTAATTTACAGCAATTGAACACTAAATTCCTTCCATTTGGCCTATAAATTAATGTAAATGAGATTTAAAAATCATGTTTTATTGAGAATTATTTGTGAATATTATTTGGACACTTGGGCTATTTAAAAATGTTAATCATTTATTAAGAAATGGATAGATGTTTAGATCTAGTAATTGAAGTTTGAAATTAGCTCCAATTGGGTAACTAACTAATTATATGTTTTAATTTCAGGTCATCCAAGTAAGATTATTTTATATTTGTTTCAGAATGCTTCAATCTACGATAACTGAAAATTTCATTCAATTCTCTTAATTTTTAAGAAAGTTATGGGCTTTTGACTGTCCACGATCACAGCTTTTTTGTTATGTCCATAGAAAATCAATTGGGAACAAGATGCTAATTTCCGAGTATGAAAATGGCCATAACTTTTTAAATACTTGAGATATGAAAGTGAATTAGGTGTCAAATTGAACTTCTTGTTATGCTTTATCTGATGGGGTAAATTGCAGACTTGATTTTTTAAATCTCAAAATTTTGTAACATTGCTAGTTAACTAGATTCTGTAGACTGTGTGATGGTTAAATTCTTCCGTCTCTCGTCCCGTCCTTGTGCAGGAAGGTGATTGCCCCCATCATGAGCCGCCACGGGAAGCTGTGGTCCAACTTCTGGGGGGCCATCAACGCCGAGGGCTTCTACTCCATGTCGTCTCAGAGGACTAACATCGACATCGTGCAGCTGAAGAGAGTCGTGAGTAGGAACATAGAAACTAGAAATTAGGTGCAGGAGTAGAGGCCATTCGGACCTTCGAGCCTGCACCGCCATTCAATATGATCATGGCTGATCATCCAACTCAGTTTCCCGTACCTTCCTTCTCTCCATACCCCCTGATCCCCTTAGCCACAAGGGCCCCATCTAACTCCCTCTTAAATATAGCCAATGAACTGGCCTCAACTACCCTCTGTGGCAGAGAGTTCCAGAGATTCACCACTCTCTGTGTGAAAAAAGTTCTTCTCATCTCGATTTTAAAGGATTTTCCCCCTTATCCTTAAGCTGTGACCCCTTGTCCTGGACTTCCCCAACATCGGGAACATCTTCCTGCATCTAGCCGTCCAACCCCTTAAGAATTTTGTAAGTTTCTATAAGATCCCCTCTCAATCTCCTAAATTCTATGAGAAAGTATAAACCAAGTCTATCCAGTCTTTCTTCATAAGACAGTCCTGACATCCCAGGAATCAGTCTTAGGGAACCTTCTCTGCACTCCCTCTATGGCAATAAATAATCCGTCCTCAGATTTGGAGACCCAAAACTGTACGCATACTACCAGGTGTGTGGTCTCACCAAGACCCTGTACAACTGCAGTAGAACCTCCCTCCTCCCTATCCTCATAATCCTTTTGCAATGGGGAAGCCAACATAACCATTCGCTTTCTTTACTGCCTGCTGCACCTGCATGCCTACCTTCAGTGACTGTGTACCATGACACCCAGGTCTCGCTGCAATCTCCCCTTTTCCCAATCGGCCACCAGGATGGGGGCTGCTTGATCCTGGCTTCCGGCCCTGTCGCCCCCCTTTTTTTTCCTCCCCCCCCCCTCCCCACCCCCTCCCCCCAACTCTCGGTCGAACACAAGGAGGGGTCGGGCAGTCTTCCGTGGGCATCGGAAAGACAGCCTACTGCCCCCTTCCAAGAGCGTCGCCATCCCCCACTACTTTCCCAAATACGCTAATCCCTATTCAAGATTCAAGATTGAATTTTAATTGTCATTGTCAGTGTACAGTACAGAGACAACGAAATGCTTTTAGCATCTCCCTGGAAGAGCGACATAGCAAATGATTTGAATAAATAATAATAAGTGTCCGGGGGGGGTGGTGATTGGCAGTCACCGAGGTACGTTGTTGAGTAGAGTGACAGCCGCCGGGAAGAAGCTGTTCCTCGACCTGCTGGTTCGGCAACGGAGAGACCTGTAGCGCCTCCCGGATGGTAAACAGTCCATGGTTGGGGTGAGAGCAGTCCTTGGCGACGCTGGGCGCCCTCCGCAGACAGCGCGTTGCTTTGGACAGACTCAATGGAGGGGAGCGAGGAACCGGTGATGCGTTGGGCAATTTTCACCACCCTCTGCAATGCCTTCCGGTCGGAGACAGAGCAGTTGCCATACCATACTGTGATGCAGTTGGTAAGGATGCTCTCGATGGTGAAGCGGTAGACGTTCACCAGGATCTGAGGAGACAGATGGACCTTCTTCAGTCTCCTCGGGAAGAAGAGACGCTGATGAGCCTTCTTGATAAGAGTAGAGGTATTGTGGGTCCAAGAGAGGTCATCGGAGATGTTGACCCCCAGAACCTGAAGCTAGAAACATGTTCCACCTCCGTCCCGTTAATGTGGATGGGGGTGTGTGCGTGTACCTATCCCATTGGTAGATGTTTTAGTACAGGAAGGAGCTTTAAGGGAGGGTGGCTGGGCGCGCCGCCATTTTGAGATCGCCATTTTGAGCGCCGTCTTTATAAACTTCAATTAACTTTTAGGCTCATCGTGGCTGATCGTCCAGAATCAGTTCCCCCGTTCCTGCTTTCTCCCCCATCTCCCTCGATTCCATTAGCCCCTAAGTCTCTCTTGAAAACATCCAGTGAACCGGCCTCCACCGCCCTCTGTGGCAGAGAATTCCACAGACTCACAACTCTCTGGGTGGAAAAGTTTTTCCTCGTCTCAGTCCTAAATGGCCGACCCCTTATTCTTAAACTGTGTGTGGTCCCCTGGTTCTGGACTTCCCCCAACATCGGGGAACATTTTTCCTGCCTCTAGTCCGTCCAATCCCTTAAGAATTTTGTATGTTTCTTTAAGATCCCCTCTCATCCTTCTAAATTCCAGTGAATACAAGCCCATTTGACCCATTCTCTCAGCATACGACAGTCCCGCCATCCCGGGAATTAACCTGGTGGACCTACGCTGGGCTCCCTCAATAGCAAGAATGTCCTTCCTCAAATTAGGGGACCAAAACTGCACACAATACTCCAGGTGTGGTCTCACTAGACACTAGGGCCCTGTACAACTGCAGCAGGACCTCCTTGCTCCTAAACTCAAATCCACTCGCAGTGAAGGCCAGCATGCCATTCGCTTTCTTCACTGCCTGCTGTACCTGCATGCTTACTTTCAGTGACTGATGTACAAGGACCCCCAGGTCTCGCTGCATCTCCCCTGTTAGTGTTAGTGTGCGGGGATCGCTGGACGGCACGGACTCAGTGGGCCAAAGGGCCTGTGTCCGCGCTGTATCTCTAAAGTAAACTAAATAGATTCTGTAGACTGTGTGAGGTTGAAACCGATTCTGTAAACTATCGCTCTGCTCTCTTGCCCCTTGCCCCCATCTCCCCCTGCATGGGATCTGGAACGTTCCGTACCTGTCGCAGGTGTACCTGGTGAAGGGGGACGTGTTGCGGTCAGAGCTGAGGCAGAGGCACGTTTACACACTTGGGGATCAGGACCCCGACATGGTCTTCTGCAAGAACGTCCGTCCAAGGTGTGGGAGAGGGGTGGAGAGTGAGGCGGCAGGGGGAGAGGAGGGGGCGAGAGGAGTGGTGCGTGTGGGAGGGGGGGAAAGTTAGGGAGAGGGAGGGAGAGGAGACTGGAGGGAGAGGGAGGAGGAGAAGACAGGGTAGACAGTGTGGGAGGGGGGGTCTCAGGGCAGAGGGTGTAAGAGTGAGTTGGAGAAGGGGGGGAGATAGTGTGTGGGAGGGGGGAGAGAGGGGGATAGTGAGTGAGATAGGGTGTGGAGGGGAGGGGGGGGAGAGTAGGGGGATAAGTTAGTGGTGGCTGGGGGGGGAGAAGATAGGGTGGAGGGGAGTGTTGGGGGGGGGAGAAGGGGGGGATAGTGTGTGGTGGGAGGGGCGAATGGGGGGAGGAGGGCTGTAGTGAGTGTTGCGTATCAGGACTGTTGAGAAGGGGTCCATCTGGGAGTGTCGATGGCGTGGGGGAGAAGTGGCTCGGGGGACTGGGGGGAGGGTGTGCGGGACTGGGTTCGATGAGGCGAGGGTGGGGGGGTGAAAAGGAGTAGTGAAAAGGTTAATGGAGATGGGGTAGGGGAGGAGACATGGGGACTTGAGCTTGGGAAGGGGTAGAGGGAGTGAGGGCCACGTGAGGAGGCGGGCCACTCCACCAGCAGGGTGACGACCGGTGGCACAGGGAGTTGTTCTCTCTCCACATGGGCGTCCTTCATGTTTGTGGAGCAACCATGGATGACTTTGGGCATCTGGTGGCCACGGCCAACTACAACACCTCTCACCTGCACAACGACTTGTGGCAGATATTCACCAACCCCGAGGTGAGAGACCCCCCCCCTCCCCAAACCCCACGGGAGAGGGAGAGATAGAAACATAGAAACATAAAAAAATAGGTGCAGGAGTAGAGGCCATTCTGGCCCCTTCGAGCCTGCACCACCCATTCGAATATGATCATCAGATTCAGATTGCAATTTTTGGTAATGAGGGCGTTATTGTCAGTGTACAAGTACAGAGACAAGGAAATTTAGCAGAAAGCATCCTCCCTTGACGCTTGATGCTAATTGATTGTCATGCATCCAACGCAGTATCCCATCGCTGCCCCTTCTCTCCGTAACCCCCCCGATCCCTTAGCCCAAGGGCCACATCTAACTCTCTCTTAAATATAGCCAATGAACTGTGTGTGGCCTCAACTACCTTCTGTGGCAGAGATTTCCACAGATTCACCACTCTCTGTGTGAACAATGCCTTTCTCATCTCGGTCCTAAAAGACTTCCCACTTATCCTTAAACTGTGGTTGCCCCCTTGTTGCTTGGACTTCCCCCCCCCCACATCGGGAACATCTTCCATGCCATCTAGCATAGGTACCTGTCCAACCTCTTAAGAAATTTTGTGGTAATTTCTATTAAAATCCCCCCCCCCTCCCGATCTTCTAAATTCCCTAGCGAGTACACCGCCACATGAGGTGTATCCCCCCTCCCTCTTCATATGAAGTCCTGCCATCCCAGGAATCAGGTCGGTGAACCTTTGCGCCTGTACTCATCCCCTGCGGCAAGAATGTCTTTCCCCAGGATAGGAGGAAACAATGATGTACCAAAGTTACGGAAATACCCTCTCCAAGGTGGGACAGTCTCACCATCGACCCTGTACAAACGTGCAGTAAGCAGACCTCCCTGCTCATATACCTCCCAACTCCTCTATGGGTCCGATGTCTTTCCAAGATTAGGGAGGACTCAAAAACTGGATGCATACTCCAGGTGTGGGTCTCACCAAGACCCGGTTTGTTGCAACTGCACAGGATCCCCTCCGCTGCTCCTATACTCATCTCCATCCCCTCTATGGCACGACTTCCGTCTTTCCTTCAGCTATAGGAGAACCAAAACTTGATGACACAATACTCGAGGTGTGGCCTCACCAAGACCCCTGTACAACGGCAGAAACCTCCCTGCTCCTATACTCCTTTCTCTATTGCAAGTAACAAGTCCTTGTTCCTCAGATTGGAGACCAAACTGTACCCAATTACTCCAGGTGGGGTCCCTCACCAAGACCCTGTAACTGCAAAGTACGCCCCCCCTCCTCTGGAGTTGGGCAGGCCGGAATCCTTTTCTAGGTTCTATGCAGGACTAAACCTGGATGACCTCCCCGGCCAGTGGTCCCCAGCATTTTGCGTCCAACCTGTCGAAGTTTTATCGGCATCTGCAGTTCTTTTCTTACACATAAGAAGTCCTAAATGGGGGGGGGAGGGGGGGGAACATGTTGGGCGGGGTGTGCAAGATGGCCTGTTTTTAGCGATTGGCCGACTCTAACTAAGCTCCCCCCTCCCTGCTCTTCTCTCCTAAGGACTGGCGGGACAAATACATTCACGAAAATTACTCGCAGATCTTCGAAGGAGACTTGGTCCAACAGGTAAAAACCCGGAGGGGGGGGCATCAAGAGGGCGAAAAACCAGATCTATTTTTCAAGACACGGGCACCCTTTTACTGAATTCTTACAAGGTGATCGTATGGTGCTAACCTATTTGATTTAACTCTGATTCTGGGTTGTGTGAGATCGGGGAGATTTTTTTCCCCGCTCCTGTCTTGAATCTCTCGTTAAGGATTCATAGGAAAACGGGTGCAGGAGGAGTATAGGCACATTCAGCCCTTCCAGATCCGACTGCACCGCCTTTTCTGATGTGTCAGTGGTTGCCCGTCAGGGCCGAATGCCAAGACCACTGCCCTTAAAACTGAGTTCAAATTGGGGCTGTGCGATAATTGGTTAATATTAAAACTAGAACATAAAACAACGGTCTTTGAGTGTTGATTAATTCCGGAGCTCCCCGAGAAAAGGTCAACATAGAGCCGCATAGAAATTAATATGCATCAGTGTTCCCATCCGGCCAGATTGATGCCTGCCCGCCCTTAATATGATCAGGCTAATCTAGTCCAACCTCCATAAAAAACCTGCCCATCTACCTAGTCTCCATACCCCCTGATCCCCCCCTAGCCACAAGGGCCCACCATCTAAACTCGCTCTGAATATAGCCAATGAAACTGGTCCTCACCTATCCTCTATGGCAGAGAGTTCCAATTTTGCGGATTCACCACTCTCTGTGTGAAAGAAGTTTCTGACTCATCTCGGAGTTTTTAAAAAGGATTTCGCCCTTATCACTTCTCCTGTGACAACTGTCCTGGACTTCCGCCAACATCGGGATACAATGTCTTCCGCATTTAGCCTGAAACCAACCCCCCTTAAGAATTTTGTGTAGTTTCTTATAAATCCCCTCTCAATCTCCTAAATTGCTAGCTGAGTATAAACCAAGTCTATCCAGTCTTTCTTCCTAAGGAACAGTTCCGACATCCAGGAACTCAGTTACTGGTGAATGGTCTGAGCTGCACTCCCCCAATGGATGGGAATAATAAGTCCTTCTCCTCAGATTTGGAGACCAAAAAACTGCACGCAATGACTCCAGGTGTACACCAAGACCCTTTATCAACTGCAGTAGAACATAGCAACATAGAAAACAGGTGCTAGGAGGAGTAGGTGGTTGCATTTAGGCCTCGGGACGGTGGTTGCCTGGCACCGCCGCGTCAATGTAGATCACGTGCAGGCTCTGAGAAGGGCCGATGGCCTATTTCAGCTTAAAACGGTCCCCCAAATTGGGGCTGGTGCGATGATGTATAATATTGGCATGCCGACATGGTTTAATTCTTGTACATTTGGCTTGAGAATAAAAATAATAATTTAAAAAAGGAATTTGACAGGATGTGGTAAGAAACTTGTCCCTGAATCGCGCAGAAGAACTCCAGGAGTATGGGTGATTGTTTTCCTCCCTCCCCTCCCCCCTTTCAGCCCTGAACTAGTGCCCCCAATTCCCCCACAACTATATTCGGAATACAGCCTAGTTGGGGGGGAGGAGGTGAGTGAGAAGCCCATTACAGGAGAGAGCCTCGACTAGGTAGGAGCGGTGGTCTCCATGGTAACCGAGCCGCCATCTTCTCCCCCCAAGATGGAACGCCCCTCGGCCCTACCTCAATTTTATATCACCTTACAAATCATATACGATAGGTTGTCCCGAGCAAGCTTTCTTGTTGCGCGCTAACCGTCCAGCGAAGAACATGTTTTATGTCACGATCTGACAAATCGAGCCTTCCCACAGTGTACAGATACAGGATAAAATGGAATGGACGTTTAGTGCAAGGTAAGTCCGATCGAGGTGTTCCCCCGAGGGTCTCCAATGCCAACAGAATAGTGTTCATGGACTGATCTGTGGTTGTGGTAGGATGGTTTCAGTTGCCTGATAACAGCCTGGAAGAACTGTTTTTCGGGAATCTGGAGGTGGTGTGTGTGTGTGTTGTGTGTGTAGTGTTTAGTGTAACGATACAGCTGTTGATGACCCGGAATGTGTTCTGTGTGTTAGGAGTTGCGTTTCCGTTTTCACACTTTGTACCTCTTGCCCGATGGGGAAGGGAAGAGGGATGTCCGGGGTGTGAGACTATTCCCAGCTAGTGTGCCCCGTCTCTGAGTGGTACAGGAGCTGTTGCCGGCTCTCGGGGAGGGTCCAGAGGCCTCGTTTACCCAGAATGATCCTGCAGGATATGTGAGTGGTTAACTTTGATGAGCGTTTGACACATTGGCGTGTGTGTGCGCCTGTGTGTGGTGCCTGCATCTGTGAGCATGTGTGCAGTGTGTGAGTGTGTACATAGAAACATAGAAATTAGGTGCAGGAGTAGGCCATTCGGCCCTTGCAACCCGCCATTCAATATGATCATGTGGCTGATCATCCAATCAGTCCCCCGTCCCTGCCTTCTCTCCCATACCCTCTGATCCCCGTAGCCACAAGGGCCCACATCTAAACTCCCGCTTAAAAATATAGCCAATGAAACTGTGTTGCCTCAACTACCCTCTGTGGCAGAGAGTTCCAGAGATTAGATTCACCACTCTAGTGTGAAAAAAGTTCTTCTCATCCGGGTTTTAAAGGATTTCCCCCTTATCCTTAAGCTGTGTGTGGCCCCTCGCCCTGGACTTCCCCAACATCGGGAACAATCTTCCTGCATCTAGCCTGTCCAAACCCTTAAGAATTTTGTAAGTTTCTATAAGATCCCTCTCAATCTCCTAAATTCTAGAGAGTATAAACCAAGTCTATCCAGTCTTTCTTCATAAGACAGTCCTGACATCCGAGGAATCCCGTTCTGGTGAACCGTCTCTGCACTCCCTCTATGGCAAATAATGTCCTTCCTCAGATGTGGTGCCTCAGCCTCCACACTCCTGCAGCCTGCGTTTGTGCGGAGTGTGCGCGCGTGTCTTCAGTGGGCTGTGAGTGTGTGTGAGCCTCCGCCCCCTTGCAGCGTGTGTTGTGAGTGTGAGTCACATGTGTGTGTGTGAGTCTCCACGGCCTCCTGCAGTGTCCTACACGTGATGTGAGTCCACCGTGTGTTGTGTGGTCCGTGCATGTGTGTGAATCTCCCCGCCCTGGCAAGACGTGTGAGTGGCGAGTCCGTGTGTGTGTGTGAGTGTGAGCCTCCCACCGCCGTGCATGCAGTGTGTGAATGGTGAGACCGCGCGTTTTGTGTGAGTGTGGTTGTGGTTGTTAGTCCCCGTGTGTGGTGCACCGCGTGTGTGTGAGTGTGAGTCCACATCAGTGTGGGTTCCCGCTGTTGGTGTAAGTTGTGGGTGTGTGGTGCGTGTTGTGTGTGAGCCACGCCTACCCTGCACTGCGTGGAGTGTGGGGTCCACTGTGAGTGTGAGTCCGTCTGACTGTGAGTCAGCTTGTGTGTGCCTCTGTGTCTCAGTCTCTCGTTGTGTGTGAGCCTCCCTTCCTGCGACTGTGCACGTTGACTGTTAGTCACGTGAGTGTGAGGTCCGCGTTGTGTGAGACTTGAGTCCCCGTGACTGTGAGTCCACGTGACTGTGAGTCCACAGTGACTGTGAGTCCGAGTGTGAGTGTGAGTCCCGAGTGACTGTGAGTCCACGTGACATGTGAGGATCCGACGTCCACGTGACTGTGAGTCCGAGTGTGACTGTGAGTCCACGTGACTGTGAGTCCCCGTGACTGTGAGTCCGTGTGTGAGTGTGAGTCCGCGTGACTGTGAGTCCGCGTGTGAGTGTGAGTCCGCGTGACTGTGAGTCCACGTGACTGTGAGTCCACGTGTGAGTGAGTCCACGTGACTGTGAGTCCCCGTGAGTGTGAGTCCGCGTGTGTGTGAGTCCACGTGTGTGTGAGTCCACGTGAGTGTGAGTCCGCGTGACTGTGAGTCCACGTGACTGTGAGTCCGAGTGTGAGTGTGAGTCCGCGTGACTGTGAGTCCACGTGACTGTGAGTCCACGTGACTGTGAGTCCACGTGAGTGTGAGTCCGTGTGAGTGAGTCCACGTGACTGTGAGTCCACGTGACTGTGAGTCCCCGTGACTGTGAGTCCGCGTGACTGTGACTGTGAGTCCGCGTGTGAGTGTGAGTCCCGCGTGACTGTGAGTCCGTGTGACTGTGAGTGTGAGTCCCCGTGACTGTTAGTCCGCGTGACTGTGAGTCCACGTGACTGTGAGTCCACGTGACTGTGAGTCCCCGTGACTGTGAGTCCGTGTGACTGTGAGTCCCCGTGACTGTGAGTCCACGTGACTGTGAGTCCGCGTGTGACTGTGAGTCCATGTGAGTGTGAGTCCACGTGACTGTGAGTCCACGTGACTGTGAGTCCGAGTCCACGTGACTGTGAGTCCACGTGACTTGTGAGTCCGCTTGGACTGTGAGTCCGACGTGAGTGTGAGTCCACGTGTTGACTGTGAGTCCAACGTGACTGTGAGTCCGCCTTGACTGTGAGTCCGAGTGTGAGTGTGAGTCCG